>NC_089257.1:72668183-72939484 GCF_963930625.1 Muntiacus reevesi
GCTTATTTTCTGGTTGTTTTTTTTGTATTTTTTTTTTCTGTTCTTTCCTTCTTTTTTTGATTTCTTCACTGTGGTTTGATGATTTTCTTCAGCTTGTTAGTTCCTTTCTGTCTAGTTTTTGTTTAACTATTGTAGATTTTTGATTTGTGGTTACCATTGGCTTCATCTATGTTGATCTGTAATTATATCTACTTGCTTTAAATTGATAGTTTAGTCATTTAAGTTCAAAGACATTATAAAAGATCTATATTTTTAAATTTCTTTCTCCAAGTTTTGTGTTTTTGATGTCGCATTTTTCATCTTCATGTTTGTCCTTTGTTTACTGTAGTTACAGTTGATATTACAATGTTTTCCTTCTAGTCTTCACACTAGATTTTTAATGGTTGATCTACAACTATTATTATATATTTGCCTTTTCTAGTGAGATTTTTCTTTTTCTATAAATTCTTACTTCTTGTTATACCCCTTTCTTTTCCATTTAGAGAAGGCACATTATTTCTTTTAGGGTCAGTTTGGTGTTGATGAAATCTTTTCGTTTTTATTTCTCTGAGAAGTTATTCATCTCTCCTTCAACTCTGAATAATAATGTTTCTGGGTAGAGTATCCTAGTTTGTAGGTTTTTCCTTTTCAGCACTTTAAATACACCATACAGTGCCCTTCTGGCCTGAAGTTTCTGTGGGAAAAAAGTCAGCTGATTTTTTCTTTTTTTTCCACATACAAGGTTCTCTTTTATGTGGCTCTTTTTTTCCAACCTCTTTTGCTGCATTTAAATATGATGTGAATGTTAGTATACTTGATGTTGCTTTAGAAGTCCCTTAAACTGTTCTTACTTTAAAAAATTTGTTTCTATTTTTGCTGTTCTGATTGATTTCCATTTTCTATTTTCCAGATCTCTTATGCATTCTTCTGTATGATCTAGTCGGCTATCAATTCCTCTAGTATGTTTTTCGTTTCAGTTATTTAAGCTCTGACTGGCCCTATTTTGTATTAATTTCCTGTTAGAAGAATTGTGTTCATCTATTCTTTTCCCTAGTTCAGTTATCATCTTTATTATTAAAGTTTTGAACCCTTTATCTGGTAAATTATCTGATCCATTAGTTGTTTTTTCCAGGGTTCTTTTTTCTTGTTCTTTCAATTTAGAATAAATTTCTCTTTTTATTTTGCTTAACTTTCTCTGTCTCTGTGAGATTAGGAAGTAGCTACCCATCCTGGTCTTGAAGTGGTGTCCTTGTGTGGGAGGGCCCCTATGGATCTGAAGTGAGCATGGGTCACATTTTCCTCCAGGAAGGGCCGGCAGCTACCACCTTGGTGGGAGGTAGGGCTGAAGACGGAGTGACAAGAGCCAGGGCCATGTGTGAGCCAGGGTTCCTCTTATGCTCAGTGGCTGTCACTGCCCTACCAAGGGCAGGGTCAGGTCCCGAGGTGCTGAAGCAGAAGACCTAAGGATAAGATCACGCTGATTCCTCCCCCTCTTAGTGTGACTCTCCCCTCCTCCCAGCACCAGCACCCTCACCCCGGGGGAACAGCACTGGGGCAAGGAGGGGCCAAGTGGGTACCCAGGTCAGGCCACTGCATGTGCTGGGGGACGGTCCCAGCACACCAGTCAATCCAGACCACTTCTGATCTGTTGCCTCCACAAGACGCAGTAATGGCCACCCTCACCCACTCTGGATTCATGCCAGGGTCAAGCGGGCTCCTTCCTCCCTCAGTCGCACACTCTCCTCAGTAGTGGCAGCCTTCACCCTAGTCAAGAGCTACACACAGCTAGAGGTGCTAGAGAGAATGCTTGGCATGTGCCAGGGCACACACCGGGTGGGTGGGTAGCTGGGGTCAAAGGAAACCAGCTGGAGCCCTGAAGTTTCAATCTGCTTCCTTCACCTTATTTTGGGAGTATTTAAGCATATGCACACTCTGCACAATGTGGTCTTGGTTTCTTACAGCCGTATAGTCCCACTGGTTTTCAAACCAACGAAAGTAAGGGGACTTGTCTTTCCAATACGGGAACCCAGGGCTGGGGCACCTAACCCGTGGTTCAAACTGCTCACTCCTCAGAGGGAAGACCTCTGAGCCCATGTAACCCCCCCTCTTCTCTGCCCTCTCCTAGGGGCACAGGTCCTGACTTGATGGCCTCTCTTCCCTTCCTGCCCAACTCTGTGAATCTTTCTTTACAGCCTTGGTTTGTATAAGAGCTTCTACCAATCTCTAGCTTGTTTTCAGTGAGAACTGCTCCAAATGTAGATTTAAAAAATTTTTTTGATGTGTATATGGGGGAAGGTGAACTCAGGAAGCTCCTATCCATCATCTTGACGTCCATTGAAAACACTTTGGTTTATAATTTATAAGAATCATTTTGACTTTTGGATAAGCAAAAAGGCAGAAGCAAGGAGACCAGTTCAAAGTTTATTGCAATATTCCTGGGAATGATGCATTGTAATAGAGTGGAAATTACAATGGGAATAGTGATAAGAAGTTAGCTTTTGGACGTACATGAAATGAAAACCTGACTGCACTGGCTAATGGATTGGATCTAGGATTTGAGAAAGACAAGTCAAGAAGGTCTTCAAGGATTTTGGTCTGAGAAACAGGAAAAATAGATATACTACTGAGATGGAAAGAAAACAGGAGAGAAAGATTTGGGGGGAAATTGAGCTCATCTTGGGTCATGTTAAGTTTGATAGGCTTACTGGACATCCAGGTAGGATGTCAAGTATATGAGTCTGAAATGCCGAGAAATTGGGCTAGAGATAAATATCAAGTCTAGAGATGGTATTTTATATGAGGAGCTGAATGAGATCACTCAGGCAGTAAATGTAGTTAAAACCCAAGGGATGAAGTCAGAAGGTCGTTAATGTTTAGAAGTAAAGAATATGAGGAACATCCAGAAAAACAGACTGAAAAGAAGTAATCAACAAGAACAGGAGTTGGCAAATTGTACACTTAAACATGTACAGCACATTCGTATCAATTACATCTCAATAAAGCATTTAAGAAAGACTAGGAAGGGAGAAAGTACAGGCAGGTGGTAATAGAGACAGATCTTCTGAGGACCGAACTATAAAGGGACAGGGAGAAACGACATTGTGCCTGGAAAGGAGCAGGGATGTCAGGCTTTTTTAAGGTGGGGACACTACAGCATGCTTGTTTGCTGATGGGAGGGAAACTGGTGATACCGTGGACGGGGGACAACTGCAGAAGCAATATCCTTCAAAGGGCCAGAGAAAATGGGATCAGCACACGCAGGGGGTTTGGCTTCAAAGGAAGAATGGGCACAGGTGCGGGGTGGATTTATAAGAATCATTTTGGCTTTGGGGTAAGGGAAAGGGCAGAAGCGGTGCGAGTTTGGGGAAGGTCTCTTTTCTGGCAATTTCTCAGTAAAATCAGAAGTAAGATCATGGGCGAAGACTGGAGACAGCAAGGGGTATTGGAGATTTAGGATGTGAGGGAAATGTGTGAAATAGTTGTTTGGAGTGGAGGAGAGATGGCAGAGCTTGGGAAACAACACCGAAG
This sequence comes from Muntiacus reevesi, assembly GCF_963930625.1. Classification (NCBI taxonomy): domain Eukaryota; kingdom Metazoa; phylum Chordata; class Mammalia; order Artiodactyla; family Cervidae; genus Muntiacus; species Muntiacus reevesi. The sequence continues at coordinate 72,671,691 of NC_089257.1, forward strand.
GTCCACGAGAAGAATGAATTTTCCAGTGAGACCAGTCTGTATGGTCCGACACTCTTCTTCATTCACATCCTGCTCTGAAGTGCTGCTGATGTTCTTGGGAGGCAGGTCCTGTTCCTCCAGACTCCTCCTCCTCAGAGGTCTTGCTGACCTTCATCAAAACAGCCTCTGCCCTGCGGCTCACTTGCTCTACCTCCTCAGCCTGCTTTACTCTCCGTTTAACACCATCCCACCTGACAAGTGTTTGATATCCTGGGTTTGCTTCTTGTCCATCCTTGCTGTGTGTTTATACTTAGAACAGGGCCTGGTACACAGTAGGTGTTGAAGGGACAAGGTCTGAGGGCCTCTTCTCTTCCCCACAGAATATTCCACCTACATACACCCTATCTTTTTGGCAATTTCTCCTGTTGGTCTCTTACACTTCACCTTGCTGTGTCCTGGAGACTCTACATCTATGGGCAACTTGCTCTCTGGCTTTGGTTGGGTCCAGTGGGTGTTTTCCTTGTGGTCACCTCAGCCTGGCTACGTCTATCAACTGAAGGTCAAAACTTGGCCGTCTCTCCTTCCCTTCCCTCCTCCTATCCCTTCAGGGAGAGAAGTGGTAACTAATAGCTTCTGGTAGACTATTTTGTGGTTTCCTTACACCCTGCTTTGGCCTATGTAAATGATCCTTTTATTAAATCCCCTTAGAATGATCCTAATTTGTGTGTGCCATCTGTTTCCTGCTGACAGGACCCCTATCTGTAAATAATGATTTTAATAACTCTGAATTCCATTAGTGCCTTGCTACTCAAATGTGGCCAAGGGCCAGCAGCATACCATCATCTGGGAGACTGTAAGAAACTCAGGCTCCACTTCAGACCTTCTGATTTTGGATTAGCATTTTAAAATGATTCCCTGGTGATTCCTACACACATTAAAGTCTCAACAGCAGGCACTAGAGTATTCTGAGTTTTACGGAAGCTCTTTTGGGCCCAAGAAACCCAATGACTCATTTAGGCTAACTCAGACAGTGGAGTCTTACAGGCCAGCTGAGGCAGATAGACTTGCACAGAAATCTTAGAATAGGATCCAGGAGAATATGATGGCTCACAGAGATGAAGCCCAGAGGGTCAGTGTGGACCTCGGAGACTTCACAAGGGGAGCCTGCAGGCCTCTGTTGCTTCAGCCCGAGTGCACCACTCCACGCACACTTCCTGTTCCACGACCAAGTGAATCCCTCACCATTTACTCTTTATTTTGCCAGAGTTTCTGTTCACTTCCAGCTTTGCCTAACTTCTAATCTGAGCTCACTTATGCCCATGATGTGCTCCTCTGTCTCATAACCTTGTATTACTGACTACCCAAATTTCAGCTTCAGAGAATAAGGACATTATTTGCCCAATTTGTCCCTGTTTGAGCAGAGTTTTTTGTGCCAGCCTCTCTCACAGGCTAATGGCCAGCTTTTGGGTTGGCTGCCAATTCCTGACTCAGCAGACGCTGGGTAATATGGTATAAAATGTCTGCCTTGGGCTGTATAATCAGCAGAGACTGTGGAAGAAAATCACACTGTGATTACATATCTCGTTAAAATGGTCTTAAAATATATGAAACAGGGTTTTCAAATCTTGGTTGTAGGCTCTTTCCCCTTTATCAACACCACCACCCCCAGTCCTGCCTTCCTCCCCACACTTCCCTGAAACATCTGCATCCTCTGGCAGACTCTGACAATCACGGAGACGACTTTCATGTTCAGGATATTGCAAATGTTGTATAATAAAATTAATTACATTTAAGTAAACTTATCCATTTTTTATAGCCCCAAACAAATCTAAAATGCCATGTTAAGCTTATGAGATGGCAGTCCTCCAAAGCACTCTGCTGCTGAGTGTGTCTGCTCAGAGACTTATGTGTCTTAGGGATCATTTTACACGAGTGAATCTGAAGAATGGCCTCTGGGCCTCAGCTAGGCATCAAACAAGAATGCTAGTCTCTGTGTCACAGGCCAAGAAACTACTATCCATGTCCTCCATCCACCTCACAATCCAGCAACAGCTCTTTCATTCAAATAGCAATCTTCCTTTTCCTGCCTGCTCTTTTCATAATGCACTGAAATTATGAATTTTCTTCTCTCCTTCCCCCACTACATGGCAGCAGGGGAGGGCACTGCTCTATTTTTCATGAGTGCAAGGCTTGGTACGTGGTAGTTGCTGGACTAACATTTGTGGAATGAGTGAGTGAAGGCTCGTGCTCATTGGTCAAGTGCTTATCTCACCTTATCCTGTGAAGAACCCCAAGTCTCAATGGATTTCTTGCTCCACAAGACTTAGAGGGGACTGTAGGTCTCTTTCATGTATCTTCTCACCTTGTGCCTAGCCTGAAGCAGTATCCTCTCTGGTCCATGCTCGTATCAAGGTAGAAAAGAAGAGAACAGGAGGGCTGATGGAAGCATCAGCGCACCTTAAAGCCTCTGCTTATAATGGGTACACGGTCACTTTCACTGCTGACTCCATGGGCTAAAGTCAGTCACATGGAAAGTCCAACATAAGCAGACTGGAAAAATCACGCTCTTCTGTTGAACAACAACGCCCAAGCTTTCTACTGATACTATTCTGATGTTCAAATTCATTTTCAAATCATCAAACTAACCCACATCCTCCACCCCCCCACACACAACGTATATAGTCAGGGTTCATTCATGCAATTCAAAGTAGTTTATGCAGAAAAGAAACTTACTGATCCACAACTAGGAAGTACAAGGAGTAGAAGCAGCTTAAGCCAAAGGGCTCAGATAAGCTCATCAGGGCTCTCTCTCCATCTCTCCACTTTGCATCCCTCAGGGTGTTGGTTATTTCCCCCAGCTTCTCAGGAGCAGCCTCCACCTGACCAGAAAAAAATGGATGCCAAAGGTTCCAGATCCATGTCCTCCCTTTTTAGGTTCCCATCGGGTAAGGAATTCCTCTTTCAAATTCTACACTTTACTCTCAAGGAGAGTCTTTTTATGTCTTTACCTGAGTATTATACCCACGTCTGAGCCAATCTTTGTGTCTAGGAAATGGCATGGCCAGTTGGATTTAAATAATGTGCCCCCAACTCCACCACAGCTAAAACAGCAACAACTTAGCCCACCGAAATATATATTTGTTACCTGAGTTTTCAGTCAGTGCTATTCTGATGTTTTAAGCAGTTTTCAAAATTCAGCTAACTAAAATTCCCTCAGTGTATATATGAGTCAGAATCTAATCAGGTCTAGGGACAGAATATAACTCAAACTAGTTTACAAGCCAAAGGCCCAGCAATATATTTATTTAATGAGTGTACATAAAAATTGCTTATTTGGATTAGAAAAAAAATCTAAAACTGCATAGTGAATTCAATGGTAAACCCTTAGTTTATGTACTCCTGCATCTTTCTGTCTTCTGAAAATATTCAAGAGATCCTGCACCAGAAACCTTAATTTCAAAATCTTTCCAGGTTGCTATACCCCAAATTCCTTTCCCATTTGTTTTCTTCATTATGGTCATTCTTGCCCATTACAGCCATTTCATCCAGTTCTCATTTCCACCATTCTATGTCCTTCCCACCAGAGGTAACGAAGCAATGTACTTTTAAAACCTATCTTGATTTTTTACTGCCCACTCTAAATTCAATAAGCCCAGCTTCCCAGGTGGCTCAGACAGTAAAGTGTCTATCTGCAATGTGGGAGACCTGGGTTCGAGCCCTGGGTCGGGAAGATCCCTGGAAAAGGAAATGGCAACCCGCTCCAGTACTCTTGCCTGGGAAATCTCATGGATAGAGGAGCCTGGTGGGTCCATGGGGTCGCAAAGAATCAGACACGACTAGAGTGACTTCAGTTTACTGAACCCATTATAATGCAGGTGCTGTGCTAGGCTCTGTGCATACAGAGGAGAGATAAAACAGTCCTGCTCTCAAGAAACTTGTCATATAACAGAGGGAACAGGTCTATAAGCAAATGTCTGCAACATTAAATAATAAGCACTGCAACAGGCATAAGAAACATGCTCAGATCAGTGCTATGAAGAGAGTGCTGACAATGTGGAAGGCTGGCCTAGAGAAATGCAAGGCAGGAAGCACAATGACTGGTTAAGAGACCACTGCAGAAATTTGAACAGGTCATGATGAGAATCTGAACTCTGCCTGAAAGTAGAAGCTGTAAAGATGGAGAAAAAACAATGGTGGTATGAGAGTCATTATGAAGAAGAATTAACCATGAACCAGCAAAGTGAAGGGTGGGGAAAGGGAGAAGCTGAGGAGTCATCAAGTTTCTCATTTTGATGCCTGAAGGATGTTAGTATTGCTCATGAGGATGTCAAGTACGAAAGAAGGAGAAACCTTTCAGAGACAAATATGGACTTAGGCTGAGATGGAAGTGTTTATGGATATTCCCTTTCTTGAATTCAGGAATCATTTGTACCAGTAACCAAAAATTATCTTTGTGTATGGAGTGGAAAGTAGGAAAGAGAGAAGACAAGGAGAAGGTGACAAATTTATGATCAAATCAGTGGTGTCGTGCCAAGGCACAGATTTCTTTCCCTGTGAAGAGTTTGCCAGTCATTTGTAACCAAAAGAGAATCTGTCTTGTTCTACTCATAATCAGGAGCTGGCTCTGGGCTGGGATCTGTGGAGCATCCTCAACAAGGCACTTGTAAAGGACCTATAGCATACGAGGTGCTCACTAACAGATCTGGTTTTAGATAACAAAGTCTTCAGATATAGGACTTCTATTTATAAATGGCTACCCAGTCTGCAAGTGTAAGTTAAAAGATTAATTTAGGAAGGCTAATTTAAGAATATGCAAAATTCACTGTTTCAGGAATTGGCCAAGTATTTTAATCTTAAAAGCCTCCCCTTGAGAATCTCTCATATTTCTGGATACAATGAAAACATGAATATTTTATTTTACAGGAAATATGTTTATTATTGATCATAGCAATTCAAAAATATTCATTTTTTCTCAGGGTTGGTCCGTCATACTCTTTAGAGATATTAAATATATCAAAATTGTGAGCAATTTTGCTTAATATCACAGAAAAACTTCTGTATGGTAAGAAAGACAGGAATTTCTAATAATGAAACAAGGTCTTCAGAATTTGCCAGTGAAACACAGGAAGCATTTCCAATGATAGATGTAGGAATCCATGGATAGAATCTAACAGATCACATGCTGGAAAACAGGATCAGGAAATTTTATAATCCACTGTCACCGTGCGTTTCCTCTGGGACGCTTCAAGCACAGCCTGTGAAAGGGCTTAGAGGTGTGACCACTCCTGTCTGAAGAATGGGTCCTCTGGACATGGGACTCATGATATTTAAATGCCCCAAAACCTACTGCTTTTTTTCAACTTCTTGTCCACATAATCATGACTAGAGGTTTAAAGAAGAAGATAAGAGCAGGAACAATTTAGCTTTGACTTTTGAGCAGATGTAACACCAGCTCTTCGTCCTCAGCTAATGACAGGCCCGTATCCAAAGGTTCTAAGGTTTCCCACTTGGTTTTCTTTCTGTCACGACTTGCTGGTCCCACGTCTTCTACTTCACTGTTGTTCCTTTTCCTCATTGTCTGCTTCTTCTTGGTATCACTGGTGGAAACAAATCCAATTGTTTACTTTATAAACAACTAAATTCATTATTATGAAATTAAACATTTAAAATAGGACAAAATTACCAATAACAGATACTTGACAAAGTGGTACTATTATTCAAGAAGAAAAGAAGCTATAATGACATCAGGCTATCTGTGTCATAAATAAGTACCTTCCCATTCATTAACAGATGTGGGCAAAGGGCCTATCATATACCAGGCACAGGGCAGGGTACATCGGACAGATGGTCTCATCTAATCCTCACAATAATTCTAGGAGCTCTGGATACAGCATCCACAATTTGAGGACACCAACTGGCCCAGAGTCTGGCTCCAGACTGGCTCCAATCTGTGCTTGTCCTGCCATATCAAACCATCTCTATCTAAAGTTAGTTTATCCTTTAGGTAATATCTCTTGCATCAATTTGTGATATATGGATCAAATAAAATAGAACATGAAATGTTAAGTTAAAAATTACTTAAGACACAAAGTAATTCTGCCCCATTTAAATCTGTATCTAAGATTCACAAATGGTCTTAAGAAAACATAAACATTACTGTAGTATTCTGTACACACTTGACATACAGACCATAAAAATAAAACTTATTTCTGAAGGTAGAGAAAATCACTCGATACATGAAAAACTGAAGAAAAAGTAAAATATCCTCAAGGCATTTTGACATACCATCATCCATCATCATGTTCAAAGATGACCAAATTACTGGACACAAGTTTAAAACAAAATTTAAAAATCCACCTGGTAGCTATGCCAGTAAAAGCTGTTTATTAAGGGCTTACCAATGGTCTGGCATTGTGCTACATGCTTTACACAGACTACATTTACCTTCATGAAATTCCTTGGTGTGGGGAGCACTGGCCTCATTCTACAATGAGGTTAAGAGAGGTTAAATGACTGAACCCATATTATGTGCATGGTCTTCAAACCCACATCTGAATGACTCTAAATTCAGCCCCAAAGCCAGATGATGGAAAGAAAAATATATTTCAAGCATAAGATGCATTCCAACAGACAACAAACTGCTCCAGTCCCAAACAACTCTATTATACCTTAAGAAGACAGCTGGGATATTAAGTGAATGTACCTAATCAGTATATCCAGTTCTGACCAGCTTGAAGGAAATCTGTAAACAATTTTCCCATGCACCTCCCACAAATGCCCAACACTCTGACTCAGCAGCCATCCTCTCTCACCATCGGAGGAAAGATACACCAGACAACACTATGAGGTTATTTAAAGCCACAAATAACCATATTTTAAAAGGGTGGGTACCTACAGCGATGAACATGACAGAATTCCTTATAATGAGAGTTCAGTTAGTAAAAGTGCCGAGTCCTGATCTTCTTGAGTATGGCCAGTTTGGTGCCAATTCCACTGGACTAGAGTACCATGCCTGGAAAATCCCATGGATGGAGGAGCTTGGTAGGCTGTGGTCCATGGGGTTGCGAAGACTTGGACACGACTGAGCGACTTCACTTTCACGCATTGGAGAAGGAAATGGCAACCCACTCCTGTGTTCTTGCCTGGAGAACCCCAGGGACAGGGGAGCCTGGTGGGCTGCCATCTATGGGGTCGCAGAGAGTCAGACACGACTGAAGTGACTTAGCAGCAGCAGCAGAGTACTGTGATTTATTTGGAACAAGTTGATACTGATTTCTACCCTGCCTGTACCTAAAGTGCATCTCGGAGCAGCCTAATTAGTGAGTTTTACTTATGCATCCTTTGTTAATGTGCTCCTCACATTATATTCTGTACAGGAAATAGCTGGTTCAGAAAATTTTTTAAAAAGGTGGAATATTTATGTCAATGGAAAATATTTTCAGAATTAGCAACTTTGCTGCTTTGTGGACCAGTTAAATTTTAAAAAGATATTTTATACTACTTCCCATAGCAAGTAAGTGGCAATTGGTATTAAAAATTAATTATTAAATAATAATTTACATATTCTATAGGTAAGCTACCCATGCAGATGATACCACTATAATGGCAGAAAGTGAAGAGGAACTAAACAGTCTCTTGATGGGTGAAGGAGGAGAGTGAAAGGCTTAAAACTAAATATGAAAAAAACTAAGATGGCATCTAGCCCCATTACTTCGTGGCAAATAGAGGGGAAAAGGTGGAAGTAGGGACAGATTTCCTCTTCTTGGGTTCTAAAATCACTGAGGATGGTGACTGTAGTCATGAAATCAGAAGACAACTGCTTCCTGACAGGAAAGCTATGACACTTAGACAGTGTGTTGAAAAGCAGAGATATTACTCTGCTGACAAAGGTCCGTATAGTCAAGCCATGGTCTTCCCAGTGGTCACATACAGTTGTGAGAGCTGGACCATAAAGAAGGCAGAGCACCAAAGAATTGATGCCTTCAAAACTGTGGTGCTGGAGAAGATTCTCAAGAGTTCCCTGGATAGCAAGGAGATCAAACCAGTTGATCTTAAGAGAAATCAACCCTGAATACTTGTTGGAAGGACTGATGCTCAAGCTGAAGCTCCAATATTTTGGTCATCTGACGTGAACAGCTGACTCACTGGAAAAGTCCCTGATACTGGGAAAGATTGAGGGCAGAAGGAGAAGAGGGTGTCAGAGGATGAGATGGCTGGATGGCATCACTGATGCAAGGTACATGAACCTGGGCAAACTTTGGGAGGTGGTGAGGGACACGGAGGCCTGGCATGCTGCGTCTGTAGGGTCACAAAGAGTTGAGCGTGACTGGGTGACTGAACAACAACAACTCACTCCAAAGGGGGATAATGTGATAAGTCTAGAAGACATTTCCCCAAAGAGAACAATGTCATAAATCTGGAAATGTTTAGTCAAAACATGGTCATAATTTGGTATCTTCAGAAAAGGACTCTTCCAAAAGGTGCAGTACTACAGGGTGAGGTCAGCAACATGGCTAAATGAGGTATCCTCACTCATGTCCCCACCCAACAACAATCTGGCATCCATCAATGGACAAAAGCGCCTTTGCAGATGCTGTGGGATCTAGCACTACACATCAAAAGACCCTAGAGGAGTGTCACCCAATCATGTGTGGTAAGAGGCACACAGACCCCAATCCCAGCTGTGAATCCTGCAGTGGACCACAAACCACAGCTCTAGGCCTTCTTGGCAGTGGAATAACAATGACTTGGCAGTCTGAGACAATCACCCACAGACAAGTGAGACTTTATTTAAGTCCAGGTCTCCTGCGGAGAAGTTTCAGCATGCCAATAGAGAAAAAAAATATGAGTTGGGACACATTGGAGAGGGTAAATGAAAACAGTTTGATTTTATTCACATCAATCCTTCCCCAAGGTGGCATAGTTCAGGGCCAAGAGAGATCTTGGCCTGTGATTCTTTCCATGAAGGAAAGTGAGAGCCTGTGAGTGAGTGCTTGACTTCCCCAACTATATGAAACTCCTTTCCCATTTCTCTTTCACCCTAAATCATGAGCTCCATGGGGTGGTGGGAGAAGAGGCTAGGTAGATAGGACTCTCAGAGGGAGTTAAAAGGACATGAATCCTACCAACTACAACTTGAATTCCACCCAGACGCCTGCCCATGAACTGCTGGAGATGCCTTGCAAGTAGATCTCTCCAACTGGCCCACAGGTACCCCCAGAGCTCCACGTACCTCACCCACACCCACCTGCCCTGCCTGTGTCCAGCTCCCTGTAGGTGTTCCTGGTGCTAGTGGTGAGAGTGAGCTTTGGCAGATAGCTAATGAGCATGAACCAAATCTGTGGGCCAGGGACAGGCCATAAGCTTCAGCTTTGGTATCACCCATGGGAAAACAATAGGGAAGCTATCAGTATTCAGCCCCGTGCATTGCAGAATCAAGAGAAGGGACACAAGCTTAATAATTCTGCCTTAAAAAAGAGCAAGAAGCACAGAGTAGACATATCTAAGGAAAGCCTGAGAAAGCCTCAGAATCCCTAGAAAGGCTGACAGAAGGTATTTCTCTCCTGAAGGCAGTTAGTAAAGACTGGAGGAGATAACTGCTATTGCAAATGTGAGGACAGCAACACAAAACTTGAAACATGAAAAAATCAAGGAAACATGACCCCACCAAAAGGATCACAATAATCTCCTAAGAAACAATCACAAAGACATGAAGACCTACAATTTACTGAACAAAGAATTCAAAATAGCTGTTTTAAGGAAGCTCAATGAGGTATAAGAAAACACAGAAAGAAAACTCAACAAAACCAGGAATTCAATATACAAACAAAATGAGGAATCTAACAAAAAGACAGAAATCATAAAAAAAGAAAATTACCAAATAGAAATTCTGGAATTGAATACTACAACGAATGACATGAAAATCTCAAAAGAGAGCCTTGACAGCAAACGGATTAAAGAAAAGAAAGAACCTGTGATTTAGAAGACAGGAATCTTTACATTATCTAGTCAGGGGAGAACAAAGAAAAAATATCAAAGGAAATAATTTGTGAATTATTGGTGGCTCAGTGTTAAAGAATCCACCTGTCAATGCAGGAGATGTAGGTTCAATCCCTGGATTGGGAAGATCCCCTGGAGGAGGAAATAGCAACCACCTCTAGTATTCTTGCCTGGAAAATGCCATGGAGAGAGGAGCCTGGCAAGCTACAGTCCATGGGGTCACAAAGAGCTGGACAAGAATGAGCACACACACACAGAGGAAGAGGAAGAGGAAGAGATAAGAAAACTTGTTTTTCTTTTTCTTTTAAATTACAGCTGAGAAATTCCCTAATCTACGGAAAGATTTGTAAACCTAAGTTCATGAAGCTCAAGGATGTTCAAACAAATTTGACTTAAAGAAATCTCCTGTAAGACATTTAATAATACAACTGTCAAAAATTAAGAGAAAATACTGAAACTTAAAACTAACAAGAGGACAAAAACTTGCAGTTTATAAGGGAATTCTCATAAAACTGGCAGTGTCTTCTCAGCAAAAACTTCACAGGCCAAGAAAGAATGTGATGACACATCAAAAGTATTGAAAAGAAAAAAGCTGCCAACCAAAAATACAGACATTCTTCAGAATTCATGGGAAATTAGTTTCAGGACTCTCCTCCCTTCCCACCTCAGGTTAACAAAATCTTCATATACCCAAGTACTTATATAAAATGGTGCAGGATTTATTGGTATATAAACTACTCATCCTCCTATATGCTTTATATCATTCCTACACTACTTTTAACACCCAATACAATGTAAATGCTATTTAAACAGCTGGTCCAAGGCAAACTTAAGTTTTGGAACTTTCTGGAACCTTTTTCCTTATGTATCTTTGATTCACACTTGGTTGAATGTGGAACCCATAGATACAAAAAGCTAACTGTACTCTAACTGGCAAAGTTGTCCTTCAGAAATGAAGGCAAGATAAAGTCTATCCCAGACAAATAAAAGCTGAAGGAATTCATCACCACTAGACCTGTCTTATTAAAAAAAAAAATGAAAGAAGTTCAAGTTAAATCAAAGAACACTGATTAGTATATGAAAATATCCAACACACCAGTAAACATACTATGCAATATGGTGGTGTGTTAAACATTCATCTTTCATATATCAGTTAAAGGACAAGAATATTAAGAATTACTATAGCTATGATACTGGTTAATAAATACACAAGATAAAAGATGAAATATAATTATGACATCAAAAGCATAAAAAGAAAGGATAAATGGGTAGAAATATTTGACATGACTGAAATAGACTATTATTAGTGTGAAACAGACTGTTATATCTATATGATGACTTATGTAAGCTTCAATAGGAACCACAAAGCAAAAATCTACAGCAGATTCACAAAAGATAAGGAGAAGAAGGAAATCAAAGCATACCACTACAAGAAATCATCAATTCACAAAGAATGTAGCAAGAGAGGGGAAGAAAGAACAAGAGAACAACTAAACAGCCAGAAAACAATACAATGACTTTAGTAATTCCTTACATATCAGTATTATTCAAAATGTAAACAGACTAAGTTTTCCAATGAAAAGGCACAGTGTGTGGATGGATAATACCCAACTATATGCTGCTCACAAGAAACTCAATTCAGCTTTCAGAACACATACTCTCGAGATGAAGAAACACTGGAAAAAGATATTCCAAGTAAGTAGAAACCAAAAGAGAACTGAGGTACTGAACTTTCATCAGATTGAACATACTTTAAGCTAAAAATGGTAACGAGACAAACAAGATCATTATACAATGACAAAGAGATCAAATCATTAAGAGGATATAACAATAATAAACACACATACACCAAACATTGGAGGACCACAATGTATTAAATACTAATAGATGTGAAGACAGAAATAGACAACAATACAGGAAGAATAGGGAACTTTAGTATATCACTTTTGACACTGGCTAGATCATCCAGACAAAAAATTAAAAGGGATATGTCGGATTAGAACTACACTTTAGATCAAAGGGATTTAATAGACAGATAAAGGACATTCTGCCTAACAGCAGCAGAATACACATTTTTCTCAAGCATGCTCAGAACATTCTCCAAGATAAGTCACAAAACAAATCTAAGTAATTTAAGGAGACTGAAATCATATAAAGCATTTTTTATCAAACACAATGATATGAAACTAGAAATTATAAGAAAACTGAAAAATTCACAATATGTGGAAATTAAACAACATTGTCCCGAACAACCAATCAGTCAAAGAAGAAAGCAGACAAATAGAAAAATACCTCAGAAAGCAACAGAATATACTTTCTTCTGAAGTGCACACAGAACACAGAACATTCTCTAGGACAGACCACATCTTGGGTCACAAATGAATCCTCAGTAAGTTTAAGAAAATCGAAATCATATCAAACATCTTTTCCAACCATAGCACTATGAGATTACAAATCAATTACAAGAAAAAAAATATTGTAAAAAACACAAACACATGGAGGCTAAACAATATGCTATTAAATAAACACTGGATCACAGAAGAAATCAACGAGGAAATAAAAATAACTAGAGACAAAGACAATGAAAATAGGGCAATCCAAAACCTATGGCATGCAGTAAAAGCAGTTCTAAGAGGGAGGTTTACAGCAGTACAATCTGAAGAAACAGGAAAAGTCTCAAATAAACAACCTAACCTCACACCTAAAGCAACTAGAGAGAGAAGAATAAACAAAACCCAAAGTTAGTACAGTGAAAGAAATCATAAAGATCAGAGTAGAAATAAAGATGAAGAAAACAATAGCAAAGATAAATGAAACAACTGAGAGGCTAACACTTCACACTTCAAATGAAACTACAACCTGGTTCTTTGAGAAGAAAAAGAAAATGGATCAATCTTTATCCACATTCATCAGGGAAAAAAGGGAGAGGACTCAAATCAATAAAATTAGAAATGAAAGAGAAGTTACAAGGGACACCACAGAAATACAAAGGACTGTAAGAGACTACCACAAGCAACTATTAGCCAACAAAATGGACAAGCTAAAAGAAATGACAAATTCTTAGAAAGGTACAACCTCCCAGGACTGAACTAGGAAGAAATTAAAATATGACAAGACCAGTGACAAGTACTGAAATTGAAACTGTGATTAAAAATCTTCCAACAAACTCCTGGACCACATGGCTTCACAGGCAAATTCTATTTAACATCTACCTTCCTGAAACTTGTACACAAAATTGTAGAGGGAAGAACACTCCCAAGCTCATTCTATTAAGCCATCATCACCCTGATACTAAAACCTGACAAAGATATCACACAAAAAGAAAACAACAGATGAAGGAAGATGTGGTACCTCTGTACAACAGAACATTATTCAGTCATAAAAAGGAAAGAAATCGGGTCATTTGTAGAGAGTGGATGCACCTAGAGTATGCCACACAGAGTGAAGTGAAAAACAAGTATCATATATTAACGCATGCATGTGGTATCTAGAAAAATGGTGTAGATAAACCTAGTTCCAGTGCAAGAATACAGACGCAGACCTAGGGGACAGACGTGTGGACGCAGTGGAGGAAGCGGATGGTGGGACAAATTGGGAGATAAGGATTGACATATAAACACTACCATTTGTAAAGCAGACAGTTAGTGCAAACCTGCTATAAAGTACAGGGAACCAACGCGTGTAAAGAGGCTCACAGCATGAAATGAAAACTGGCTAGTGGCTACAAAACAGGGCTGAGAATCTGAGCCTGAACTCTGCATTTCATTTTTATGTTAGTATTTCTGTGGGGTTTAGAGTGCCAAGCTCTCTCCATATTCTTCAAATGTGTTACATTAAGGGCCAAAAAGGACCACATTACTGTTCAACATTAAGAGTACAACATATTAGGTTGATAAAATATGCCTTAAAAAGCAAAAGGATGGCTCAGAGCATTAAAAGTCCCACTATTTCTGTAAAACTACAAAAGCAAAAGAATCAGAGCTACTTATCTTCTAATACTCTAATTAACAGATTTAACGAGCAATGTGATTTACTGGTATGTAAGTCAGGTATATGACTTAAAGAACCTACCAAACAACAACAACACATACACACACACAAATATCATGCTGTAATATGTAATCTGAACCAAGAATAACAAAGTTTTACTTCAATGACTTTTTAGTGAAAATGTTTACACAAAAGCCTGTCATGATACCCAAAGAGAGCATTTGAGCCAATTTATTCATTGCTAATAATTAAGAAAAAAGATTTAACATTGGAATGTGAATTCTATTTTAACATCTTAATAGACATATTAATAACTGAGTTTTAAATAGAATACAACTTTTCTACCTTCTAAATTCTCTGAACCCAAACCTCAAAATTCTCCCAGAAATTGAACTGATTTTCCAACAGGTTTGATTTCCTGGTTTTAGGTGCTTGTAGCTACCTAGTCACCCAGAATAAGAGTGGAGTCTGAATTACACTTATGAGCAACAGAAGAGGGAAAAGCACATGAGCTAACGTGGCAGGGTCAGCCTTCCTTTCCTTCTGGCACTTCTCATCCATGGCCCTTGCCCAAAAGATCAGAGACACTTCTCGCGAGTCCCCACCTGTGCCTCCCGTAGCATACCCTCCTTCTTGGTCCTCCTTTGTTTCAAGATCCAACTTTTTTTTTTTTTTCATTCCATTTTTTTTTTCACTTATTTTTATTAGTTGAAGGCTAATTACTTTACAATATTGTAGTGGTTTTTGCCATACATTGACATGAATCAGCCATGGATTTACATGTGTTCCCCATCCTGAACCCCCCTCCTACCTCCCTCCCCATCCCATCCCTCTGGGTTACCCCAGTGTACCAGCCCTGAGCACTTGTCTCATGCATCCAACCTGGACTGGCGATCTGTTTCACACTTGATAATATATCTTCAATTCCATCATCATCCACAAAGGTACCTAAGCTCCCTATTAAAAGTGATCTCTTTCCTCTGAATTCCTATAACTCTAATTGTTCACTAGTCATTTTTTGCACCCAGCATTACTATTTCCTGACACTGAAGGGATTTTTTTTTCATGTATGCATCTTAATTCCCAATTAGAATGCAAACTGCTAGGTGGGAATGTAAATTAGTACAACCTTTCTGGAGGGCAAATGCTAACACCTTTTAAGAATGCACATTCAGCAATTTCTCTTCTAAGAATTTATCCCAAGGAAATAATTAGAGCTGTGTATAAAGATTTAGTTACAGGATATTTAAGCAAAGCTACTTATAATTTCAGAAAGTCAGAAACCCAAAGGTCCAATCATAAGATATTAATTTGTCAAGTAAATTATAAAATTAGAAATGAAATACTATGCAACTATTTTTAAAATGTTACAGGAATTTCTTTACTGATACTGAAAACAGCTACAAAACCAATACAGAATAAGCGTCTATCTTTGTTTAAAAAGGCTGCATTTATGTTTGCACTGAATAAGATTTGGAAGACTTTTTAAATATTCTTTTTTGCTGGTATACGTATCTCAATTTTTCTGTAACAAGCCTATATTACTCTTTGCAATTAAAAAAAAACAGAATCAGATTTGAAAGGAAATGTAGTTCTGAGCAAAGAATAATTACAATTATTCTTTGTAATTCTATATAGTTCAAAGCATAAATAAGTGTGCTACAAAAGCTTCAAACTGGGTCCCTGGATCCACAGAAGTATGGGGAAAGGTAAGATATCTTTTGTCATGATAGATGGGTCATGGGTTATTTTCAGCATTTCACAATACCTGCAACTGTATGCCCTAGACTAAATTCTGTATTTTTTTGCTTTTGTCTGAAATAACAATAACTGAGCTTTGTGAATACTTACAAGCTTGGGTGGACTGGAAATTATGCCTTTGTTAATAAAACAAATGTGAAACATTAACTTTTTGTTAACTTTCTTGAAAGACAAAAATCTTTCAAAACAGAAGAACCACAGGAATTCAGAGCAAAAGTTCTGTGATAATGAAAACACTGGGAGTCATTGTTCTAGACGTGAGAGCTGTGCTCCACTGATCACACTTTTCAGATTTACATGTTAAGCTTCTAAAAAAGCCATTTAATAATGATTTCCATGCCCACTATCCCCTAAGAAAAAAGGAAATGTTTAAAATCCAATTTTCTTAAATCTAGGTTCTTGTTGAATTATCATACTTTAAACCTTTATGTCTCCCAAGTAACAGTGCTCCCATTCCTGCCAACCCAACATATGCTTAAAGAAGGACACTTTGCAAAGTGCACCTTGGTTCTTTAATTCTTCATAAACATTTCAGGGACTGCCTTCTTGTATTGCCTGCCTCTGTGCCCTATTCTGCATTACCCCCTCCTTTAATATACTCTGTTCCTCTGGACTACGTTTTATTCCCTGAATATGTTCTAGGTTCTCAATTTATTTTATCTCCATTTGGAATTCCCTTTTCTGCTTTACAATTATTTGAACCCTCCCTATCAAAGCCCAGTTCAAATGCTACTTTTCCTCAAAGATTCCCTTCACATAATTCCATTTTGCATACTTTCTGTGCCTCTTTCATTGCAATCATTCTGAATGGCATTACAGTAAATTTTGTACAGATCTCTTCCTGTGTCTACTAAATTTTTAGGTTTTTGTAGTCTGGGGCTGTTTGTCTTCTTTATCTGTGAAGATGATCTGAATAAAGAAGTCATTCACGGAGAGGAGGGAGGCTCAAGAGAAGGGTATGTGTAATTACGATTGATTCACATTGTTGTAGGGCAGAAACCAACACAACACTGTAAAGCAATTTCCCCCCAATTGATAAAAAGAAGTCACTCAATAAACGTCCACTCATCTGAAAGACAGAAACCATGACCTTTCTGAAGGTTCTTCAAGTCCTGAAAAGTATCAATACTGCAATGAAGAAGGCAGGCAAGGTTTCAACAAACTCTGCTTCTAATTCAAGGTGCAACAGTCACAGGGGAAAGCTTTACGCAAGGGAGAACTCCCACAGCACTCAGTCTGGTTTGTGGGTACACAGACTCCAGTCTGCTGACTAAACCCTTGTTTTCAAGGGTTTAGCACAAGTTCCCAGTGTTCTAAATTTCAACTTTGCATATGCTTCTCAAAGTCATATAAATCATGTTTTCAAAATCATACGGTCATGTTATAGCTAAATTCCATAACTCACTATCTTCCACAGTGTTTTTGACTTATAAAATATGCATCTTTAGCCTAGAATTCCTTCCTAACCACCAGATCAGCATATTCAACTGGATCTCGGATATCTCCATCTGTATTTTCAAAGCTATGCAAACTCAACACACCCCTAACTGCTACCCATTTCCCGTCCCCCAATATGTTCTTTCTCCTACATCTTCCTTCTGAGTGAACAGTAATACCCCTACTAAAAGCCTAGAAGTCACCCTTTAACCACTTCTTCTTCACATCCTTAACTTAATTGATCATTTCTTCACTAATTTCTCTCAAATCCATCTAAGTCTTCCTAGCACCTCTGTAACTATCTTAATTTAAAAGCTTTGTCCATATTTGTCATTCATTCCCCTCCTTCTCCTGACTCAACTCTGGGAAGCCTTCCAGACCATCCTAGTCTAGGTTAAGTGCCCTCTCTTAGGTGACCCCCCTAGCACTATGCTCTCCTCAACTACACCCTATGAAATGTTGTACTTAGACTGCTTCACCCATTAGATCTCAAGTTCCTTGAAGACAAAAACTGTCTTATTCTTTGCAGTCACATTCCCTAGTATTCAGAGGCTCAATAAGTACTTCTTAAATAAATGAAGAATAAACTCACAAAGCTAAGCTTCTATAATGCTAAATATCCAGCCCACTCTATTACATAAAGTTAGGTAGAATGATCTCTAAAAATCACATTCTTACTTTCTTTGCGAGCCAGTATATAAGTGGACATTAAAATCTGGACTGTATTTTTTTTCAAATAGCATATCATTTAATCCCAAAGAAATCCAAAATATCAAAGCTAAAGTGAAAAGTAAAACATTAACTGCATAAGGAAAATAATACTAGAAAGAAGCACCCAATAACTGCAGACTCAGAGTAAGGAATGAAATACTACTTCAACATTAGAGAAGGAGTGTAACTTGCCATTTTGATTCAATGAAAAAACAGTAATTTATATTTTCTTTGAAAAAAGACATGTAACTCCTCTGGAATGTATATATCTAATAATGTAAAGAATATCTTTTACCTTGAATATATTTTTCTTCTAGCATGTTTAATGTTGAAATGACTGCTTTTTTAAATCAGTCACTTAACAGTTTTATAAAAATTCTGGTATGGAAAAAGTGGCTTTGGAGTCAGACTTGACTAAAATGCAACAAATGCCCAAAACTTGGGAAAACTGCTTAACTTCATGAAGTGTTAATTTCCTAATTTGTAAATGTGATTAATATCTATCTCATCAAAGATAAGTGATAAATAAGTGATATATGCATGGTAAATGCGTTGTAAATATTATAGTTTCTCCAACTATCTTCCCTCTCTCTTTTTTAAACTGAAGAATAGTTGATTTACAATATTATGTTAGCTGTAGGTATACAACACAGTAATTCAGTATTTTTATAGCTTGTACTCCATTTAAACTTACTATAAAATAATGGCTATATTTCCCTGTGCTATACAATATATCCTCGTTTCTTATTTATATTATACCTGGTAGTTAGTATGTCTTAATCCCATACTCCTATCTTGCCCTCCCCTCTTCCCACTGGTAATTACTGGTGGTAACCACTAGTTTGATTTCTTTATCTGTGAGTCTGTTTCTGTTTTGCTATATACATTCATTTCCTTTTTTAGACTCAATATATAAATGATGACATATACAGTATCTGTCTTTTTCTGACTTATTTCATTAAGCATAATCCTCTCTAGACAATGTCAAGGTCTACTGACATTGTTGCAAATGGCAGTAACTCATTCATTTTTATGGCTAAGTAACATGTAACTGTTCAGTTCTGTTGACAACAGGAAAGGCTGTGGGGGACAGGGGCAAGGGATATATAAGCACTCCACTTTTCATTCAGTTTCTACTGTAAATACTAAAATTGCTACAGAAATGATATGTACATAGTTAATAAGAAAAAGATTTGCATAGTTCGAAAGAGCTGATACACCATCAACACATTATAACCTAAATAGTTAAACATAAAAATACATTCAATTGGGTAGAGAGGAAGGTGAGGGGGGGATCGGGATGGGGAATACATGTAAATCCATGGCTGATTCATGTCAATGTATGACAAAACCCACTACAATATTGTAAAGTAATTAGCCTCCAACTAATAAAAATAAATTAAAAAAAATAACACACACATACACACACACACACACACAAAAATACATTCAAGTTTTCTCCTCTTACCCTCAGTGAATGACATGCTGCTTTAACCAATAATCTACATCTTAGGTTACGAGCACATAACCTAAACCTTTCCAAGTCTTCCACTGGTGTGCTCAGTCCATCCTAACATCCTCTTCCTGCCCTCAAAACCTTCATGCTGGCATACACCACTGTAATAAGCTGCCACTCTGGGACTAGAACAGCAGCTGCTTCTCATCCTCATCACCTTCTATCAAACCAATTAGACTCACAGTCAGGATAGACACATGGTTGAAGGATGGTGGGATGAAAAAAAGTTGAGGAATCTCTGGCAGCCATATAGAGATGCTTTTAAGATAAACATTCAAATTTTAATAACTGTACAAGCAATTCATGGTTAGGATGTTAGGATGAATGATTTCCTCTTTCCTAAGGAGAAAGCTTTCAATAATTCTTCATGTTTCACTTCAGAGAGGTTATTCCTAACCACTTTATATAAAGCAAACTCTCCCAATTCCTCTCTCATTACCCTACATTTATCACTTTCATGGCCCTTATCACCATCTCTTCTCTTTATATTCCCTCACTGGAATATAAGCTTTATGAGAACTGGTATCTAATATTTCTCTTGCTCTAGGCCAAGTACTTAGCAAACTTTCAGTATGTTTAATTCCTGAATAATGAAAACACTGAGGAAGAAGAATAGACAAGAAAAGACCTTTCCTACACTCCTATCTGGTGATACAGACTCTTCATCCATACCCTGAACAGGCTGTTTTAATGACGTCATTTTCATTATATCATGAGCACTAGCCTGTGGGACAGCTCTGTAGCGTTGTGAAAACAGGGTCGGCCACGTTATGTTTATGGGGTGCAATGAGCAATTTTTTTTCTTAATGAAAGATTTTGATGAGGAGGAAAACAGAAAGTTGATATCCCAGAAGATAATCCTATTCTTATAAATGTATACACTTATTTAAAAACTCCTGCCATAGTTTTGTTTTTAATAGTTAAAAATGATTATATTAATGACTCTATTACATATCATACTCTGCTTTCTTCTTTAATTAGATATTCCTGGTAATCTTGCAAGGTAAGAATTATCATCATTCAATTGATGAAGAAAACTGAAGGTCAGAGAGGTTAAGTAAACCAACTTGTATGGCCGACAACTGGTAAAAGAAATGAGTGTTCAAACTTAGGTCGGTCTACCTGACTCCAGAAGTCACAATTTTTCCATAGGGCAAAAGAGCCTGCCTTTGTTCTAACATAGACTTAATTTCATAAAACTCCTACTTCTCTGCATGTTGCTAAGTTTTGGATATGGAACATACATCCATATTCCAAACTATATGCAGTGGTGCCTGTGGAAAAGTCATTCAGTTCCTTGGTTCATAGTGCGCATGCATGCATGCTAAGCTGCTTCAGTTGTGTTCAATTCTTTGTGACCCGCGGAACTGCAGCCTGCCTGGCTCCTCTTTTCATGGGATTCTCCAGGGGCAAGAATATTGGAGTGGGTTGCCGTGCCCTCCTCCAGGGGATTTTCCCAACCCAGGGATTGAATCCGTGTCTCTTACAGGCAGGTTCTTTACCACTAGAGCTACCCAGGAAGCCTGATTCATAGAACCTCATGTAATTCATATCTTAGACCTGGTCAAGCAACTATTTCTGTAATACAGATGGTTCTGAGACCATTCTTTGAGGAACAGACACAGAGACATAGTTTAAATTCCCACGTATTGATACTCAAAAGCAGAAGGGAGGAGTTTGATTCATTGATATAATATTTTCCATGTAGAGGAAACTACCATGTCTTACTTGGCTTGATTTTAAAAATTTCTCCCTCTGGCCCTTAGGAAGCTTTAGTCAATAGTTTTAACAGATGTAGAAAGGGATGGGACTTCCAACAAGAAGAATGTAATCATCAGTACTTACCATGAATAGAAAGGCTGCTAGCTGTTAAATAGCTTACTTTAAATAAATGATGTGGGCATACTTTAAATAAACGTGTAAGTAAACTCCAGTAGAGGAGATGAGAATGTTCTCTGTAATCTGGAAACCACACTCCCTGGCCTACAGGGTCTGAACTTGGAACTGCTACTCCAAGCCTCAAGAACATTCCAAGTGCTGTCTGATATGATTGTGGCCAAGACATCAAAGAAGGAAAGATTTGTTGGGCAAACCTTTCAGCTTCTTCCCTGGTATACTATGACTTTACAGAAACACAATATAATCCCTAAACTTCCAAGGACACTGGGGCAAATGGTTCCAATAATTAAGTTACAAAATGGTAACCATAATCACTTGGGATTTTGTAAGCCTGACAGTGGAAGAGACTGTGCTGCCAGAAAGCATCACGATGCCGAATGCTAGAGCTCCTAACTTCTGTGGCAGCTGTGTTTGCTCATGTGCAATTAGGGCTGTGCAAGTTGGTGTGTGTTACATCATAAAACGCAGGATCAACATCGCCATACAAGCCTATTCAGAAATCTAACAAAAGCCAGGATAAGCGGTTGCTGGAAGGAAGCACGCTCCTTCTATTACCATGTCTGTAGAGCTTTTCAACCTCGAGCTTTTCTTCTCTTTTTTGGAATGCACACAAGAAATTAGGTGAAACTGCATACTGATCTAGCTGCAAGGAAGCTGAGGACAGGGAGTATTCACTCACACAGAAACCCGTGGGTGTCCTTTTACAACATGCTGCCAAACAGTGTGTGGAAAGCTACCAGAGTTCAGCATCTGAATATTCACTTGCCCTTACTTATATAAAACTCTCCTTCTTGCATTCATATCAGTAAATGTAGCTTGGACTTCTTCTTAAAGAATTTTAAGCTAATAATAAATGACCTTGGGGCCATTAAAAAATTCTCAGAAATCTTTATACCTATCTTTAAATATTGGCACTCTGGTATTCAATATGTAGTGCCAGACTTTTCCTCTTACCAAAAATTTTCATTCACAAGGCCATGGCAACAGTCCTAATGAAGATTAATTACTTCAGTATACTCCATAAAATCTGCCCAGCTTCCTTCTGAAGGCTACCGCATATAGAAATGGAACTGAAAATGTATCAGGTCCTTAATGTCTCTTTTCTAGCTGCTTGGTACTAGAAACAGAGTTGCAAAAGCAATCTAGTCAAAGAAAATATTGATTGGCTCAGCATTCACTACAAATATAACAGTAAGAGCATAAGATACCTCTTAGATCAGAATTCTAATAATCAGAAAAGGTTGGGGATCGTGAGAGGGCAACACAGGCAGGGGACTGCAATCACATGTACGTGCTTCCTTCTAAAAAACACACAAACATCATTTGAGAAGGGCAAAAAGTTTGGCTCCCCCATCTCACAATAAACATGTTTGAGATTCCCTTAAAGTTCATCCATCAAGTCCAGGTTAAGAACCTCTGCTCTGCAGCAATTTAGAAGACATACATAATGATTTCTCTTCTCCCAGATTAAAAAAAAAGGTTAAACATTCACACGAGTTCAGTTTATATTATGGATTTATCTTGCTACTAATCTGTATGTAAAACATTTCTGCTCCCCAAAAGCACATTAGCTTTTCTCCTCGAACTACTTTCACTAATTAGTTTTTAATATTCATGATCATCATCTACCCAATCATGTCCCCAGTGTTCTAACTATCTGGCAAAACTAAGTTTTACACTTTCATCTTACTCTTCATTAGTCCTTCAAATGATTTTAAGAGAGAGAAAACTCGATGTTCAACAAAGTTATCCATTAAAGAATTACTTAGAATAGCAAAAACAAAACAAAACCAAATAACAAGAACCAAAAACCTAAGCATGGATACAACCTAAAATTCTAAAAGAGGGAATGGATAAGGAAAATGATATAATATAGTCATTGACATTAATGTATTCTACATGAAGCAATGTGAAATGAAAAAAAAGGGTGGCATCACTCTCAAGGTTGGTCCTAAGAAAGTATCATTTTCAACAGTCTTTTCATTGAAAGCAAAGTTGCCATGCATCGGCATCACGGCAGCAACCAAGAGAACCCTTCGAGGAGTTTCATCACCCTTGAGAGACGATTCATTCTGGTCTCATGGCATCCTCACCATTGATCCAACTTCTCAGAGATCCTAGCACTTCTGAAATGTGGCAAACCTACCACTGTCATTGAGTAACAGTTATTCAATGGTGGCTAAATGACAGAGTAGAACGCACAGGGTAAAACCTGAGAGTTTTATTTAGTGCACAGTTTCTAGCTTGGGGTGTCCCCAGTGGCACAGCTGGTAAAGAATCCGCCTGCAATGCGGGAGACCTGGATTCAATCCCTGGGTTGGGAAGATCCCCTGGAGAAGGGAAAGCTACCCACTCCAGTATTCTGGTCTGGAGAATTTCATGGACTGTATAGTCCATGGAGTTGCAGAGAGTCAGACATGACTGAGCGACTTTCACTTTCATGCTTCCACTCAATAATTGGACAAACTGGGAGCTTCTCAAATACTGTGTTTCTTAAAATACGTCTTCCCTATCCCAACTCTCATCCCAGAAAATAATACCTTACCTTCCTCAGTGGGTAGCAACCTTTCCCGTAAGAGTCTGAAGACAAAAAATACTGCCTTCCCACTCCCTACACTCGGCTTACTCCCTCCCTCCCTTACCCCAACAAGTTGGGGTAGTTTCTCCATTGGAAGTTTCTCCATTCATTCTTTACATCACAACAGGATATGCTTCTGTTTCAGTGCAATGGCAAAAGGGAGAAAGACAAAAAGAATACAATTTAAAGAAAGTCAAGTAAATTAACTCATCATTTACAACTCACTAAGTTATGATAAAAGCTCTATGAAATCTGATAGGTCATGAACTTTGTATTTCACAAAGAAGAGATGATTGAGATTTTCTCTTGAAAGTTGCTAGGTATACTGGAAGCAGGGATATACCTCCTGAAATTAAAAAGAATAAAAGGAAAGAATGGCAGGCACATAATAAAGTCATTAATAATATCATTAAGCTAAGCCACCTTCTTTCCATATCTACCACCCACAACTAGATTCACCAGTGAATACTGGTTCAAGGAAGTGAAAACTATAGCCAATCCTATTTAACAATCACCTAGACTATGAGTAAGAAAAACAATTCCTTCAAAAATCATCCCCTATATTTAGCACTTATGATTCCATCAATTTACATAAAACACATAATGTGCAACACCAAGCCCCAACTAAAACCAGTTAAGAAAGGAAAAGGCTTTCTTGGGAATTTTCCTTCCCCCCAAATTCACCTTTGATGTACACATATTTCTTTTCCAGGTGAAACAGTCTCCCACATATAAAGAAAGCTGACTATAAAGTCTTGGAAAGGTATTTGCTGGGAAAAATTTACTGAAGAGTTATCACAGAACAACACTAAGAGAGACCACACAGATTAAAGTAGTGCATCTCCTTCAAGTAAGAGATAATTTTTAAAGATGGGCAAGTTCACTCAGAAACAGAAAACTAGCATAAAACAGATTTTTAAAACAAAACAAAACTCCCAACAAATGGAAAAAACAGGCAAAAATCCTTGATCAGCCTTTTGATTAAGAGCTGTGTCAGACTAAGCAAAAAAAATAGCTAATTATATTAGATGTGAAAATTTACCTTGTACAAGAAAAGGTATCAATCCATATAAAGGTTTTATGTCTAAATTATGCCAACAGTCTCACTACAAATTATACATGTGAGAGATCTTAGACCACCTAAAATAATCTACCAAATATCCCACTACATAACAACATAAAGCAATCTGCCTTAGCCAGAGACTGTGGTCTGTGAAGAAAACATTGACATAACGCGGTAACAGTCTAATCACAAACTTTTTCACTTTCCCTTTTTTGTTTGAAAAACATTAAGATTATAAATATTGAAAAGTTAATTTGACTGGATAATGAATATCTGGAACATCCAGCTGCTTCTTTTCCTTAGTATTCAATACTTTGCAAATTGTCACATCATTAGCAATCCACATGAAGATGGCCATAAACCAAACATGATGAATACTACAAGATATACAAAAATTAATCTTATATTACATGCTCAGAACCAAATTTCTCTCAGCTTGTGAGGCACAGCTAAAAGGAACACATTTACTGAAAGAAGAGTTTAACTGGAATATGGTTACAGGTACTTGTCTCACCAAAGCCATACTCTTTAGAAAGGCAATTTACCCTTCTCCCTGCTCTCTTATAACAAACTCACTTCAGGTTTAGCTGAGCCATCAAGCCCTTCAGGAAGCTGTTTGTAGTTTGCCAAGCCCAAGACTTAGGCACATCATTTTCAGGCCGACCTACACCTCTCCCCACCACCTCCGCCAGTGCACAGATCACAATACTTAACCAACACGCTGGTCTGTAATTGCCTGCTTATCCGTCTGTAACCTCCACTGAACTAAAAGCTCTGTCAAAGCTGGGAAGGTAGTTTTCTTGCCTAAAGTTTTATCCTCGGTACCTGCACTATGCCTGGCACAGGATAGGTACAAAAAAATTTCTCAGTTGAAAGAATGGATGGAAGAAATGTGACAAGAAGCCAGAAATTACAGATCAAAAAGATATTTTTAACTCTTAAGCAATCAGGATGTGATTTAAATAAAGCAGAAAGTTCTTTCTCCAGCTCTTAGCATCACATATAGAAGCCTCTCAAAATGTTTATTGTGAAAGCAGTATAACTCTACCATATGGACTATTATGGAGATAAAAAAATGAAAAATCATTTATAAGTACAAAGATAATTGCATGCAATATTTGAGGTCATATGTCCTCAAAAAGTATAAAAAGTCTGTATCAAAACTCACTGGAAATAAGAATACATGATTCCATGTAGTTCACAGAAGACCAATAAATTCTCTGATGTCACAAAGTTCACAGCAACAAAGAGCCAGGTTTTCTACCAAATTGTTCTATTTTTAATAACACTAACAACAAGAAATCCTAACATTTTGTATTAATTCTACCTATGCTAATTCCATAGAAGGAATCAGAAATGAAAGCCACAGAGTAAACACAGCCTGGACCAACTATAACATGGAAGAAGATAAGAAATCAGAGAACATCAAAGTAAGCTCTCTCTTCCTTACCTAGTTTTAAAAATAGCACACAAAAGTTTAGAGCTGCCAATAGAGTTCAGGCATCTGCTACTGACTAACCAGCTGACATTCTTCTATATGACGGGTAGATTATCCACTCCCTGTATTTCATAGCTCTGCTTCTGTGGATAAATGGAGCTATTAACAGAAGCATTTGTTTTTAAAATCCCTTAAGAGGAACTGAGGGTCATATAATTGACCATACTATAAGCAAGACACCTTTTTGTCATGTGAATTTAAAGGAATTGATTCATACATCAGAATCTCTTTTGAATGACAATTCTGATAATTCTATAGAGGGTTAAGGAGGGTTTACATTCTACTGTGGCTAAATACCAAGCTGAGAAGGACAGAAGTACAAACTCTTTAAAATCCTATCAGATCTTCCTGAAGAGGAATTACTGATCCCAAGGTCAGTTGTCCTCCACTAAATCTGCCTCTCCTTTGCCTGTTTCCTACAAGTATCTTTCCATGTAGAGAGACCAAAGCGTTACTTGAGTTGAATATCTATGGGTGTCACCAAAGTGAAGGTAAAAGAAATAAACAAAGGGAACTTTCAAAGAAATTGGCTCACACTACTTAGTGTGGGACTAAAAGCCACTTTCTAATTGGTAATAACCAGCCCCATACAAACTCGTATCTGAAAATGATAGTTAATATCCAGAGCACAGTGGCAGTGAGGGTGACCAAGAGGCTGGAACACTCTAGCTGTTGCTGCAATTATTGAGTAGAAGCTAGAAACTGTGAACCAAATAAAACCCGTGAACAAGCCAGGAGGATCGTCTAAAGCTGACATCACAAAATCTTAGGGTTGAGTTATGTTCATGAGAGGCAAAAAAAAAAAAAGATGTAGCAAAACTGGAACAATACAGGGAGACTGTATTGGTGCTATCATTATGCATGGTGGTGGTGGTGGTGGTGGTGGTTTCGTCACTAAGTCGTGTCCGACTCTTGCGACCTCATGGACTGTAGCCTGCCAGGCTCCTCTGTCCATGGGATTCTCCAGGCAAGAATACTGGGTTATGCATAGGAGAAGCAATTACTACTGTCAAAATTCTAATGTATAATACTTTCTCTTATCTAAAACAATGTGGTTTTAGTTTACATGTATCTTTATTTATTGCCACTAAAGTAATTTCAAGAAAGAAGGGAAAATGAGAGTATAAGTTTCACATGTGGACTATTACTTGCAAATTACCCTAAACCTTGCCCTCTAGACCAGGAATGGAAAACAGGTTTTATCTTATATACTGATCCCAGCTGATTGAAGGCCCTGTCTGAGAAGGACTGCTAGGGCTAAATGGACAGAATACAAAGCCTACCTTGGATGAGGGATTGGACAATAAGGCACTAGTGATACATTCTGCCATCCTGGGGTTTAGTCCAGTGGTTGTCCAACTGTGAGAGAATTTCCTCCCCAAAGGATATCTGGCAATGTCTGAAAATAATTGTTATCTCAACTGAGGAGGTGCTAGTGGTACAGGATGATGCTAAACAGCCTACAGCACCCCCAAACTCCTCAAAACAAAGAATCATCTGGGCCACAACGTCAGTAGTGCTGAGGCTGGGAAACCATGGTCCAGTCAAATCTACCCTATGATTAGTCCATGGATCAGATCTTCAGTCAAATAACATTACATTTGTCTTGATGTAGTTTTCCTTAACTATCTCTCCAAATACCTGAGTAATTCTATATAACCTGATTGGAGAACCAAGGAATCAATTTGATTCAGGCAGATCACACTGATCTGTCCTTAACTTGTACTGTGACCACAAATTATTCTAGCCTTTGAAAGCTTGTTTTTTTCATCTGAGAGGAGGCTGGACTAGATAATTACCATGCTCACACAGAAGACAAAACTGCTAGGAAGCCCCTAAATGCACTAATGGAATAAAGCCCTTGCTGATATTCTTTTCAACTAAAGATAATTTCCCTTTAGCCTAAAACCAAAGTTTCTCAATTCCTTTCGATCTCTTCTAGTGTAGTTACCAGTTATGCCTGAACTTAAAAACTATTTTAATTTTTACATAATGCTTAAATACTTCCAATCTGGGGCCTTCCTGGCGGTGCAGGGGTTAAGAATCCACCTGCCAGTGCAGGGGACATGAGTTCGATCCCTGATCCAAGATGATCCGACATGCCATGAACCAACTAAACCTGTGTACCACAACTAGCTCTCTAAAGCCCAGGAACCACACTGTTGAATCCTGTGAACCCTAGAGCCTGTGCTCCACAACAAGAAAAGCCACCGCAATGAGAAACCCATGCACTGCAACCAAGAGTAGCTTCTGCTCACGGCGACTAGAGAAAAGCCCGCACAGCAGAGAAGACTGACCACAGCCAAAAACAAACACACAAAATAAAAAAACAATATTTCCCGTCTAAACCCTTGCCATGGAATTAGATGCTTTGGCATCTCTCAAGGTATTCCTACTGTCTTGTCCATCACCATTACACTATCTGAACTTGGCTTCTTCCTGTTCTCCAACAACATATTCTGTCATTTCTTGTATCACTTAAGCTATTGGGATCAGTTGTATAGTTGCTTATCATTATACTTCTCTCTTTTACCCTATAAATCTCCTTCCTCAGCTAATTAATCAATGTAACTATTTCAGGGCCTTTCTTTGTGCCTATTAACATTAATGTTGGAGAGATGAGTAGAGGCTGGAGCTGAATGTGTTGATATAAAAAGAGTTTCTGGCTACAAAGCATTTACAGGCTAATTAAAAGGATGAAATGTGAAACTATTAGAGAAAAAGTCATATTAAATAGGAGGTAGTGGAGAAATGTCACTAAGAGGGTAAGAAATGCCAAAAGAATGAAACAAAATATCTACTGTCTGAAGATTAAGAACAACTCAGAAGCTATCAAAAATGTTAGAAAAAAATCCTTACAAATCAGATACAGAAGGACTGCTGTCATCTTACCAATGACTTCAAAAGTTGGCCCTATGTCTTCAAGTTATGTTAGAGAGAGATGAAAAACATGGCCAAATAACAAACTGCAAGAACCAATAAGTTCCCTTCAAAGAGAAAAATTACACAGAGCATTTGGAAGTTACTGATATAAAGTCATTTGTGTTAACACCCCACCTATCGAAATGGAGATCCCATAAACTACTCTGAAAGAGGGGCATTTATATAAGAATAAAAAGGGCAACAAATTTAACCATACTTACTGGCACAAAGACAGAAATATAGATCAATGGAATAGAATAGAAAGCCCAGAGATAAATCCACGAACCTATGGACACTTCATCTTTGACAAAGGAGGCAAGGATATACAATGGAAAAAAGACAATCTCTTTAACAAGTGGTGCTGGGAAAACTGGTCAACCACTTGTAAAAGAATGAAACTAGAACACTTCCTAACACCATACACAAAAATAAACTCAAAATGGATTAAAGATCTAAATGTAAGACCAGAAACTATAAAACTCCTAGACGAGAACATAGGCAAAACACTCTCCGACATAAATCACAGCAAGATCTTCTATGACCCACCTCCCAGAATATTGGAAATAAAAGCAAAAATAAACAAATGGGACCTAATGAAAATTAAAAGCTTTTGCACAACAAAGGAAACTATAAGTAAGGTGAAAAGACAGCCCTCAGATTGGGAGAAAATAATAACAAATGAGGAAACAGACAAAGGATTAATCTCAAAAATATACAAGCAACTCCTGAAGCTCAATTCCAGAAAAATAAACGACCCAATCAAAAAATGGGCCAAAGAACTAAACAGACATTTCTCCAAAGAAGACATACAGATGGCTAACAAACACATGAAAAGATGCTCAACATCACTCATCATCAGAGAAATGCAAATCAAAACCACAATGAGGTACCATTACACACCAGTCAGGATGGCTGCTATCCAAAAGTCTACAAGCAATAAATGCTGGAGAGGGTGTGGAGAAAAGGGAACCCTCTTACACTGTTGGTGGGAATGCAAACTAGTACAGCCACTATGGAAAACAGTGTGGAGATTTCTTAAAAAACTGGAAATAGAACTGCCATATGACCCAGCAATACCACTTCTAGGCATACACACTGAGGAATCCAGATCTGAAAGAGACACGTGCACCCCAATGTTCATCGCAGCACTGTTTATAATAGCCAGGACATGGAAGCAACCCAGATGCCCATCAGCAGATGAATGGATAAGGAAGCTGTGGTACATATACACCATGGAATATTACTCAGCCGTTAAAAAGAATTCATTTGAATCAGTTCTAATGAGATGGATGAAACTGGAGCCCATTATACAGAGTGAAGTAAGCCAGAAAGATAAAGAACATTACAGTATACTAACACATATATACGGAATTTAGATAGATGGTGGCGATAACCCTATATGCAAAACAGAAAAAGAGACACAGAAGTACAGAACAGACTTTTGAACTCTGGGGGAGAACGTGAGGGTGGGATGTTTTGAAAGAACAGCATGTATACTATCTATGGTGAAACGGACCACCAGCCCAGGTGGGATGCATGAGTCAGGTGCTCTTGCCTGGTGCACTGGGAGGACCCTGAGGAGTCGGGTGGGGAGGGAGGTGGGAGGGGGGATCGGGATGGGGAATACGTGTAACTATATGGCTGATTCATGTCAATGTATGACAAAACCCACTGAAATGTTGTAAAGTGATTGGCCTCCAACTAATAAAATAATATTAAAAAAAAAAAAAAAAAAAAGAAAGAAACTTTTCAGTCCAGATACAGTTAGGTTTTAATTCATAAGTTTTGATTGTCAAGAAATATAAAAACTAATAAACTACAACCTCAAAGCTAAAAAAAAAAAAAAAAAAAATTTAACCATACTGAAAGCTCATCAAGGTCTGGACATGTGCACACAGGTATTTACTCTTAGAGGTCAATTTCTAAAGATTAACATTATGCTCTGAACCTAAACTATTTAACCCTTACCATTTATATATTTTTTCTAAAGCCTAACAAACTGTTTTCACCTGTGATGCTCCTTGGGGTAGCAACGCTACTATGTCCATAACCTAGTTGTCCAATAGTAAATATCTCAAGTTTCTTGCATCGCATGGGAAGACTGTGTTTTGGATGGGTCATTTTCACTGTTATAAAATAATTCTATGTCTAGATGAGCACAAGATTAAAATAAAGAGTAAATGAAATGATCTCTCCATAGCATTTCTCTAAGGGGATAATCTTTTTGAGACTTCTTCATAATGCTTAAAGCCAGATTATAGCTCTCTGGGGCCTATTTTTTTCAACTCCAAACTTTTCAGACTAGCATTTGAGGGGTTCCAACCAGTTTCCTCTCCCCTTCAATCACATTAACTTCATCCAGCATTAGTATCCTCCTTGTGCCTAAACAGGCTCATTGATTTAAAATGTCCATGCTGCTCAATATTCTCAACTTTTAAATCAATAGAATTTCAATATAATCTAATACATAGTACTCTGAAAACAAGTGCTGAGCAAGTCATTCCATTCATTACATTTCTGCTTTTCGCATGGCAACAAATAAGTCCACATTTGAGAGAGGGCTGTTTACGTATGAGAGGTCTGTTTACATATGAGTTTTCCATTATTTTATGTGTTTCTTACTTTTATATCAAAGAACGTGATTTAAAAATTCAGAGATAATTTTTAACAATAATCTCATCACTAAATCAAAATAAAATCTTATCTCTGTTTGCAATAAATATATCCTAGTGGATCAAATACTTAAGCATAAAGAATCAAAAAGAGAGAGGAGAAAAGAATAGACCAAGAAAAAGACATAACTCTCTATCACCCATATATCTGTTAAACAGGTATTACAGGAACAGTAGAAGGGCCTCTAAAATGATGAGAAGAGCATGAGATGGTTGTTTCCACACATCTTTTGAATTTATTAAAAGGAGAAGATTTCTATTCTTAATGCTACCAACAGTAAAAACATACCTGATTTTATTTTCCATATCTTCACTATCTGACTCTTCAGAGCTTCTGTACTTATCTGGATCTGGAAGTGTGCTTGGATCAAATCCATCATTATCATCATCGCTCCAATCCAGAAAGGCTTCCTCTTCATCTCTAGCCTAAAAAAATACAAGGAAAATTGTGGTTTAAGAAAACACTGATAAATAATCAGGTCTTATTACTAGCCCCAAATAAATACTGCTAATTGAGATCCTCAAATTAGAAGTCTTCTATTCTGGTGAAGGCCTTCATGTGACTTTCAGAACCAGAATCATTTGCACTGAGGGGGAAAAAACCACACCATTTCAAAAGTAAAACAAAATATGGTTCAAAAAGTAAATCATTAAGAAGTCCCTTATGTGCAATATAGGAAAAATTTGACAGTTCAATTACTTCTAAGTCATTCAACTATCAAAGAAATAAAAGTATAAAATAAATTTTAGTGCTCCTGTTCACTATGCAAATTTTAAGACTACCAAAAATATTAGGTAAATATATAAAAAGCCAAACGAGAGAATACAGGAACATTTGCCTGATAATTTTATAACCACAATAAGCCTTAAAACAACAATCAAATCTTTACAAGCTCATTAATAGTAAGGGAACTTCTAAATTCAAATTAAGTATACAAAGTCACTAAGAATGATGGAAAAAATAGGGTGAATAGCAAGATACAGAAAACTGGAAACTATTCAGTTTCATAGTTTCATGCAAGTAGGTAGGTAGGCTTTTTTACTCTGTTTTGCAATGGTTTATTTTTGTCAAAGACCAAAGTAATGAAAATTTAAAATAAATTTACTACATAATTTATGTAATGAACACCCCTTATAACAAATTTATTTTTGGCAGATTGGTTATATCACCTGGTAGATAAGAAACACTGTCACGGTGCATTTAACAGATTATAACCAATAAGCAGAACTGAAAAACAATTCTGGACGAATTTCTCTTAGTGGGTACACTTTATAAATTTTCTTCACACCATATGTGACAAACTTCAATGATTCTTTGATTTCAAATGTTTAACGTTCTTTCCCAGAAACTGAATAACAACTCAGAATATCACAGTTATTGACTGTGTAGGCCTCTACTGAAGCCTGAAGTCTGCGAACACCTTTTGAACAGGTTTTCCTTGATAACCTCTAAACATAATAAAAGGAGGAAAAGTAAAGAAAACAAGGATTAGTCACCACTGCAAAAGTCCCTTATTGTTTTCCTGGTAAAATTCCCGGCTAAAAATAAAGGGTCTGGAAACAAGTATCAGGAGGGAAAAAGGAAAGGCTGCCCTCAGAGGCAGTAAGCGGCACACTCAACAACATACCACTCTACGGTTCACTTGAAAATAATCAAGGATATCAACAAAAGCTGAATGTCATCATGTATTGAAGAACACTAATCTCCCAAGCTACAAGATATTCCAATTTTCCAGTCTGATTCTCTCAAAGGAATCTGCTATCTAAAAGGTGCAGACAGAGAATTACCAAAGTATTGTGTTGGCCAAAAAATTGGTTTGGGTTTTCTGAACAAACTATTTGACCAACTCAATAATTCTTAAGCTTTTTTGACCCAAAGAGCTTGTGTTAATGTGGATTATACCTAATATCATTTACTGTATTAGAAGTTTAAACTCAGAATTTTAAACAATTCATTAATTTAAAAGCAATAATAACAAACTCTGTATCATTATATATTAACATATATTAAGATAGTGTTTTATGAAAATAGCTACAAATTGCAAAACAAAAGAACTATGTTTTACATTTTAAACAGTCTCTTTAATGTCTGGCTGATAAGAAGGTATTTGGATTCTTAAATCTGCTTTTGCATTCAATATGTTGTTCTGGTTGAAATATATGCAGAAAATCCAGTCTCTCAGAGATGGGAAAGGGAAAAGTCATTTAACAGCCTTTATAGATAGGTGTAGTTCTTCTCCTTTGATACTACACCAAGTATTGATGAATGGCAGTTTTTTTAAAAGTTGTTGCAATGTGGAATCTGAAGCCATCATTAATACACTTTCTACATCCTGTTACATTAAAATCCATCGGTCTACTATGCACTTTGAATGGATCTTTTTTTAAATCAGTGAGTGATTTCATAACACTGTGCATTGGTCATTTGGAAAATAATGATTCACTAAAATATCCATATCCTACTTATGTGGATCTTCAAATGTTAACACATTTCAACTATACAATATTTTTAAAAATCATATTTCTTATTATCAGTCAGTGTCTTTTTAAAATGTCTTTCAAGGTACTGGAAAGCTATTGGTGGACATAAGTTTTCCAAAATCCTCATTTTTTTCTTAGTGGCACAGTAGGGAATCTGCCTGTGAGATGCAGGAGACACAGGTTCGATTCCTGGGTTGGGAAGATTCCCCGGAGGGGGAAATGGCAACCAACTGCAATATTCTTGCCTGGAAAATTCCATGGACAGAGGAGCCTGGGAGGCTACAGTCCATGGGATCACAAAGAGTTGGACATGATGGAGCACACAGCATAATTTTTTCCTTAAATGCTTGGACTTTTTCATTAGCAAGAAATAATTTCAGTTTTTTTTTTCCTTGACATGTAAGCAACAAGTGTTTTTTTCCTCTGGATGCTTTCAAAATTTTTTCTTTATCATAAAGCAGTTACACTGTGATGTGTCTAAGAAGGTTTTCCTTTGTATTCATCTTTCTTCGCACAGAGTCGGACATAACTGAAGCGACTTAGCAGCAGCAGCAGCAGCATCTTTCTTCAGGCTCTACAACCTTCTTGGATTTATCAATTGCTTTACACTAAATTTGGGAAGCTTTTGGCTATTATTTCTTCAAATATTTTTATGCTTCTTTCTCACCATTCCTTCCATGCTTGCAAAAAACTGCATATTAGACTACTTCACAGTTCTCTTAGTTTTGCTCATTTTTCTTCAACGTTTTTTCTTTCTCTTCTTTGCATATGGTCATTTCTCCTGAGTCATCAGGTTTTCTGTTGTTGTTTCTTTTTCCTGATAATTTCAAACATTTTTCAGACCACCCATCAAGAACTTTATAGTAACTGTGCTTTCAGGTCTAAGACGAGGTTTCTTTTTGTTTTGATTGTATTAGTTTCCATAATTTCCACAGGTTATATTCTTGCTCTGGGGAAGCCAACTATCTGTTTATTCACATACCTGTATTTTCTTTTAATTCTTCAAACATGTTTTCTCTTAATTCTTTTAACATTTAAAACAGTTGTACTGAAATCTTTGATAAATTCAAATCTGGGCTACCAAGAGTTTCTACTGATTATTTTTTCTTGGCCATGGGTCACAATTTCCTGCTTAATTACCTGTTTAATATTTTTGTAGAAAACTAGACACTGTAGAAAATATTTTCTAGAAACACTGAATTCTATTAGGTTTTTCTGAGAATTATTAGATTTCTATTCTAACAGAGAATTACCTTGCCTGGATTCAAGCTGCAAATTCTCTCTAGCCCATAGTGCTCAACTGCTGTATCTCATCTCTGACTTGTCCTTATAGCTCCAACTGCTGCTGCCGCTGTTTTCTTTCTTTTTTTTTTTTCATTTATATTTATTAATTAATTAGTTGGAGGCTAATTACTTTACAATATTGTAGTGGGTTTTGTCATACATGGCTGACATGAATCAGCCATGGAGTTGCATGTATTCCCCATCCCTATCCCCCCTCCCACCTCCCTCTCTGCCCGATCCCTCTGGGTCTTCCCAGTGCACCAGGCCCGAGCACTTGTCTCATGCATCCCACCTGGACTGGTGATCTGTTTCACCCTAGATAATATACATGTTTCGATGCTGTTCTCTCGAAACATCCCACCCTCACCTTCTCCCACAGAGTCCAAAAATCTGTTCTGTACATCTGTGTCTCTTTTTCTGTTTGGCATATAGGGTTATCATTACCATCTTTCTAAATTCCATATATATGTGTTAGTATGCTGTATTGGTCTTTATCTTTCTGGCTTACTTCACTCTGTATAATGGGCTCCAGTTTCATCCATCTCATTAGAACTGATTCAAATGAATTCTTTTTAATGGCTGAGTAATATTCCATGGTGTATATGTACCACAGCCTCCTTAACCATTCGTCTGCTGATGGGCATCTAGGTTGCTTCCATGTCCTGGCTATTATAAACAGTGCTGCGATGAACACTGGGGTACACGTGTCTCTCAGATCTGGTTTCCTCGGTGTGTATGCCCAGAAGTGGGATTGCTGGGTCATATGGCAGTTCTATTTCCAGTTTTTTAAGAAATCTCCACACTGTTCTCCATAGTGGCTGTACTAGTTTGCATTCCCACCAACAGTGTAAGAGGGTTCCCTTTTCTCCACACCCTCTCCAGCATTTATTGCTTGCAGACTTTTGGATAGCAGCCATCCTGACTGGCATGTAAAGGTACCTCATTGTTGTTTTGATTTGCATTTCTCTGATAATGAGTGATGTTGAGCATCTTTTCATGTGTTTGTCAGCCATCTGTAGGTCTTCTCTGGAGAAATGTCACAGCAGGATCCTCTATGACCCATCTCCCAGAATATTGGAAATAAAAGCAAAAATAAACAAATGGGACCTAATGAAACTTAAAAGCTTTTGCACAACAAAGGAAACTATAAGCAAGGTGAAAAGACAGCCCTCAGATTTGGAGAAAATAATAGCAAATGAAGCAACAGACAAAGGATTAATCTCAAAAATATACAAGCCACTTCTGCAGCTCAATTCCAGAAAAATAAATGACCCAATCAAAAAATGGGCCAAAGAACTAAACAGACATTTCTGCCACTGTTTTCTAAAGCAGTGCTTCCTATGAGTCTCCTCTCAGCTGTGAAATGTGAGATTCTGCCAAGGACTGAGGCAGAGCTGGCTTCACCCTCCCTGAGACTGCTTTGCTGCCTGGGGTTTCCCCTAATTTTCAGTTGCTCTGTTGGCTCTGAGATCTAACTCTGACATGTCAGGCAGAATCCTTCAATTAATTGCATTTTAATACATAAAATCATTTAAAATGGTTCTTTAAAATTTATTATAATGTAGCCTCCATAAACTAAGTACAATATAATAAGAAATAAACTCAATATTCCACTGTACATGTTTATCTACTTTATCTATTCAATAAAAGGAAAATACTAATACAAAATGATGAAAATTTATTTTTAAAGGGATAAAATATTATTTGGATTTGTATTACCACGACTCTCTTGAACTGCCAACCTTTTCTGATCTATAAGATGATCCCACTGTTGATATGATACCATACTGTTTGTACTGCATTATACTCCTCAATTCATGACAAAGACCAATAAATCTCAGTTGGCAATAACTCCTTTTAGAAACACAATTTCAACCTACTAGAAGTGTAGAGATGAGAGAAGAAAGACATATTCATATTGATCTTTTTTGCTTTTTGGTTCATTCCTTGAAGGGTTAGAAATATAAAACTATAAAAATGTATAATATTTGTATTAACAAGTATAGCATGCTTCTATTAATGCTTTTAATCTATCAAAAATAAACAAAACCTATCATCTACAACAAACTGACAAAACATAAATAAAAGTAAGGAAAGAGGGTATTTCCATAATGAAAACATTTTAGAAAAAAGCACTTTTCCTGGCAAAGTCTAGTTTAGAAGTATGTTCTTTCTAGTTATATAATGTAGCAAAAACAAAACTGACAATGGACATTTTAGCTGCTCTGTCTTGCTCTATCCTTGTGATTTCATAAACCATTTAAAAGCTAATATATAAATATGGCTTTTATCTCTCTCTGGACTCATTTTCAAGAGAGACAGCACAAATACTATCATACATCTATCA
The DNA here is from genome assembly GCF_963930625.1 of Muntiacus reevesi. NCBI lineage: Eukaryota > Metazoa > Chordata > Mammalia > Artiodactyla > Cervidae > Muntiacus > Muntiacus reevesi. Next base: position 72,709,828 of record NC_089257.1, read on the forward strand.
CCTTGTATATGACTATGACATATCAGTCTATTAGAACATCACAGTCAGAAACTCATAGGAATTATTTAAGTATCCTTAAATACTTAAATACAGGAGACTAAAATTTGTTATCTTATAGATGCTGCACTCTGGCAGCAATGGGAAGGGAGGCTGGAGGGTATAAGATTTGAAGGTAGGATATCAGTTTAAAAACTACCCATACAATAATCCAGTAAAGGCAAGGGATTCAATGAAGGAAGTGGCAGTGGGGATGGAGGTAGGGAACAGGTACCAGAGACGTTAAGAAGGGAGAACCAACTAGACTCTGTGGACCACATGAGTATATAGTTCATTTCAGAGAATCAGAATGCTTCAGAGAATCAAAAAAAATATGTTCATAAGCACAGTTAAACATGATCTAAGAAAGTTTAGTAAACATTATGAAGATGCTTTATAAAAATGTCTTCCTTCAACAAGTTTTTATTAGGGAGACACAGTGCAGATATGCGCTTAGGTACTAGGGATGTAGCAGTGAATAAGACAGTCTCTGCCCTGATGATAAAAATAACTGTTCTAGGATAGTTATCCACATAAGCACTAAACTGAAAGCCACATTCTTCTATTTCTGGGGAGCATCTAATCAACAATGAATTGACTCCACTAGCTCTGCTAAATGTTCAACAACTGGCAGAATGCAACCTGGGTCCGGCTGTCAACATGCCTCTCCCTCTTCAGATACCTCCAGGCTGGAAGTTGCAACCATTCCTCCCTTGCTGACTAATCACTCCCATCTCTCTTCTCCCTCCCAGTTCAAAATGAAACAAGAAGCCCTACAGTTACACCCACACCCCACACTCCTCTTTTAAGGCTCTGAGAAATTAATGTAGTTCATACACACAAAGAGATCAGGGGCACCTCTATGAACTGACTGTTCCTGAAATACAGACTCAATTATAAGTAGGGCAGATGAAAATATCCAAAAAAGAAATGTAATCCAACTAGCTTTTATTTTGCTCTCAGTTTTGATGAGACGAAGAATACAGATGAGAAGTCACATTCTCCTACAAATTTATGAAGTGCTCTGACATACATTACCTTACTTCATCTTCAAACTCTATGAAGTAGGAAGAAAAAGAATTATTGCTCTCATTTTCAAAATTAAGAAAATGTGATTCAGATGATTAAACAGCTTAACCAAGGTCACACAAATATGTACATATGCTAGGTCTTCTACATCACCTGAATCTCAACTTTCACTAATAAAGCTTTGAATTTACTACTTGTATAATTATTTCTTCAGAAACAAGAATATTTTATAAGCTTCAAAAGGCATAGGGGGGCGCTTTCTGTGTCATCTTCTATGTGACCATCTCCACTTTTACCACCCTTGTCTCCCACTCCTCTCTGTTCTGTGGAACATTGCAACCAGCCTCCTAATCAGTCTCCCTGTAACCATTCTTCTAACCACTCCAATTCTGTGTTGTCATTTGTTGCTGCTGTTCAGTCAGTCATGTCCAACTCTGTGTGACCCCATGGACTGCAGTGTATCAGACTTCTCTGTTCTTCAGTATCTCCCCGAGTTTGCTCAAACTCATGTCCATTGAGTTGATGATGCCATCCAACCATCTCATTCTCTGTCACCCCCTTCTCCTCCTGCTATCAATCTCTCCCAACATCAGGATCTTTTCCAATGAGTCAGCTCTTCGCATCAGGTGGTCAAAGTACTGGAGCTTCAGCTTCAGCATCAGTCCTTCCAATGAATATTCAGGGTTCATTTCCTTTAGGACTGACAGGTTTGATATCCCTGTTGCCCAAGGGACTCTCAAGAGTCTTCTTCAGCACCACAGTTCTAAAGCATTAATTCTTCAGTGCTCAGCCTTTATAGTCCAACTTCTCACATTGTACATGACTACTGGAAAAACCATAGCTTTGACTATATAGACCTTTGTCGGCAAAGAATACGCTGCCTAGGTCCGTCATAGCTTTTCTTCCAAGGAGCAAGCATCTTTTAATTTCAAGGCTGCAGTCACTGTCTGCAGTGATTTTAGAGTCCAAGAAAATGAAGTCTGTCACTGTTTCAAGTTTTTCCCCATCTACTTGCCATGAACTGATGGGATTGGATGCCATGCTTTCTTAACTGAACAATGCAAAGAAAGAGGAAAATAACAGAATGGGAAAGACTAGCGATCTCTTCAAGAAAATCAGATATCAAGGGAGCATTTCATGCAAAGGTGGGCACAATAAAGGACAGAAATGTTATGGACCTAACAGAAGCAGAAGATATTAAGAAGAGGTGGCAAGAATACACAGAAGAGCTGTACAAAAAAGGTCTTAATGACCTGGATAACCACGATGGTGTGATCACTCACCTAGAGCCAGACATCCTGGAGTGTCAAGTCAAGTGCTGTCTTTACAATGTTTTTTTAAATAAGTTTCAAATTTGATCTTGTCTATCATCTGCTTACAACCTTTGAAGTCATACTTTCAGATCCTGGAACAAGTCAAGACCTATCCCACCTGAGAATCTGCATACTTGCTACTTCTCTACTAGAATCTTCTATTTCCTTTTGTCTGGTTTGTATTGTTTTCTGATCCAAACATGTGGTTTCTTTTCAACACTAAGTCTTCAATGTCAAATGAGTGTCTATCAATTCAACTAAATTCTGACAGTATGCAGAGTTAGCACAGATCCCATGGGTAAAGGGCTCAGTCCCACAAGACTCCATACTTCAGATGCCAGCTGCAAAATGCAGTCACCAAGCAACTTGCAATTCTACCTGGCCGACTACAAATTCGGGGATCCTCATAACCCCTCCTGAGGTCTGACAATTCTCTAGAACTCAGAAAAGTGCTTTACTTATGATAACAAGTTTATTTATTTAAAGGATATAACTCAGCAATAGCCAGATGGAAGAGATGCATAGGGTAAAGTATGCAGGGAAGATGGGGTGGAGACCTGTCATGCCTTCTACAAGGGGGTCACCTCCCCAACATATCAAAACACTGACCAACCTGGAAATTCTCGGAATCTTGTTGTTCAAATGTTCTTGTAACTCAATTTCCAGGCTCACCTCCTCTCATGAAAGGGAACAGGGCCAATCATAAGCTTGGTCTTTCTAATGACCAATCCCCACTTTGAAGCTATCTAGAGATCCCACCATGAGTCACTTCATTAGCTTAAATTCAAGTGTGTTGAATATGAATAATGAAAGACATTTCCATCACTTAGAAAATTTCATGGGCTAAAACTTTTGACTTCATTGTCAGGAACCAGGGACAAAGACCAAATAGATATTATTATACCAAACTGGTTAACTTCAAGTATTCAGGTATCAGATTAAACATTTCTGAACATCACCTCCTTAGTAAAACATCCTGTAGATTTCTCTTAATATTTAGAGTGAATACTTAAGCTAAGTATAATAGCTTATAGTTAGAGTGAATTCATTGTATGCATCCTTTCCTAGGCAGTAAGTTTCAAGACAGTAGAGGCCACATTGCGTTATCAGTACTGAAATAAATTTCTAGGCCGAAGATACAGCTGCTCTGCCAGGAGTGCCATATCAACAAACCAAACTTAGACAGCTTTCATGTCCTGTAAATGTTCCACCTGGCCAGAAATGTTCTATGTTCAGTCAGACAATCCCCAAATGCCAAGTCTACTCTGGTCCTTCCACTCCAAACAAGGTTATGATTATGTGGCCCCAATCAATCAGATATCTTCAATTTTTCTCTTCCTTGTTCTTTATTCTTCATCCTATAAAAACCTCCTGCCTTCTGCCCTGTTTTACAATTCTCCAAAAGGAGACTGTCCACTTCATGAAATGTTAAAGTTTCCATCACCTAAACTGTTTTCTTTGAACATTTTTAACATTGCTCACTACTATAGTTAAACACACAGAACAAGTTCTCAAATATTTGATAAACAAGTATTTAATGTGAAAATGTTAAACTGGAATACAGTACTATTTATTATTAACTACTGAATATATAAGTAAGTACTTATAAGGGTTTAACACTAGAAATCATTATATAAAATTTAGATCTGATCAGGTGGTTTTTATTAATAACAGTTGTTATTAATTTAATTAATTTTATAGTTCAGATTTCTCAAGTATAAAGTTTAAAGTATTTGGGCTTAAAGAGTTTGTAAAGATTTTAATTAATTGCAGATGCTTGGAAAATATGTAATTAGCACCTTCATGGGAAATAAAGTGAGTAGTCAGTAAAAAAAAAATGAAATGTGCAATATTCCTATAAAATAAATGTAAGTTATGTTTAAAATTCCTTCTAAAGGATAATGCAAGTAAATTTCATGTTAGAGTTTGTACACACACTGAGGGTTTATATATACATAAAGAATCTGCTTATTTCTATAAATATAGACAACTATGATCAAACTCATGACTGCTACATTCATTCAAAAAATACAGAAACCTCAAGCACTCCCTTCAGCTTGAATAACCATTTCCTAGAGTGCTTAGTATACTTAGCCATAATAGGCATGCAAAAATGGATAAGTCAGGGTCTTATATCTAAGAAGTTTAAAACTTTAGAATATTACATAAATAGACAGGCAACATAAAGAAGCATAAACATATCCTTAAACATGATGTTATACATGCTATATTTCCCTTATCTCTTTTTCTGAGAGCATTCACAGCAAAAGCAAAAACAAAATTCTATTAAAATTGAGAGAGCATGAAATATCTCAATAAGAAGTATAATAGTCTTGAAATGTTACTAAAAGAAAAAAACAAAGCTATAAAACTCTAGAACATTTCTGAGAAATGGAGAGGAGGGCTGATGTGAACAGAAGGAGAATAGATTATTTCCTTATACTAGACAAAAAGTAAGAGATCATCCCTTAGTGACACAGTAGATTTTGTTAGGGCAAAGACCTTAAATGTTCGTAAAATAAAAGGGAATGAGACTCCATTTCAACCACTTTACTAAGAAGTGGAGGTGGAAGCTACATTCATGTAATGGATTAAGGAATGAGTGGGCATTCTTGCTGGTTAGTCTGTGTGTTAGTGAGGAAATCAGTTTAAATACAGAGAATTATCTTTATTGCCTTCCTATATGCCATATAGCATTCATAAAAATAAGCTTGAAGGACTGCATTTATATTTTGGTTATATAATTCCACTTTTAAAAAGCAATCTCCCCATATTGTATGAATTAAAAGCAGAATGTCAATTCTGACACCTCAAAATTTCACAAGGAGGGAAAATTCCAAAATACAAGATAAACTAATTTTGACTCTAAGAAAGAATATAAAAATTGTGAAGAAAAGTTCGGAGAAAATGAGGTATTCAAACAACTCTATTCTCACTAGTAAGACTTTAACACCACTTTCTAAGCAAGCATTTGCTGCTGTTCAGCCTCTAAGTCGCGTTCAATGGACTGCAGCATGCACGTGGACTATAGCACACCAGGCTTCCCTGTCCTCCATTATCTCCCAGAGTTTGCTCAAACGCACGTCCATTGATTCAGTGATGCCATCCAACCATGTCATTCTCTGTCACCCCCTTCTCCTCCTGCTATCAATCTTACCCAGCGTCAGGGTCTTTTCCAATGAGTTAGCTCTTCACATCAACTGGCCAAAGTATTGGAGCTTCAGTTTCAGTATCAGTCCTTCCGATGAACATTCAGGGTTGATTTCCTTCAGGACTGAGATCTCCTTGCTGTCCAAGGGACTCTCAAGAGTTTTCTCCAGCACCACAGTTCTAAAGCATCAATTCTTCGGTGCTCAGCCTTCCTTATGGTCCAACTCTCACATCTGAACATCATTACTGGAAAAAGCATAGCTTTTACTATACAGACCTTTGTCCGCAAAGTAATGTCTCTGCTTTTTAACATGCTGTCTAGATTTGTCATAGCTTTCCTTCCAAAGAGCAAGCATCTTTTAATTTCATGACTGCGGTCCCAGTGTACAGTGATTTTGGAGCCCAAGAAATTAAAATCTGTCACTGTTTCCATTTCCCCCCATCTATTTGCCATGAAGTGATGAGACCAAATGCCATGATCTTTGTTTTTTGAATGTTGAATTGTAAGCCAGCTTTTTCACTCTCCTCTTTCACCCTCATCAAAAGAATCTTTAGTTTGTCTTCACTTTCTGTCATTAGGGTGGTATCATCTGCATATCTGAGGTTGTTGACATTTCTCTGGGCAATCTTGATTCCAGCCTGTGATTCATCCAGCTTGGCATTTTGCATCATGTACTCTGCATAGAAGTTAAATAAGCAGGGTGACAATGTACAGCCTTGATGTATTCCTTTCCCAGTGGAATGAGTCTGCTGTCTCATGTCCATTTAACTGTTGCTTCTTGACCTGCACGCAGGCTTCTCAGGAGGCAGGTAAGATGGTCTGGTATTCCCATCTCTTTTAAGAATTTTTCAGTTTGTTGTGATCCACACAAAGGCTTTAGCTTAGTCAATGAATCAGAAGGAGATGTTTTCCTGGAATTCCCTTGCTTTCTCTATGATCCAACAAATATTGGTAATTTGATCTCTGGTTCCTTTCCTAAACCCAGCTTGTATATCTGGAAGTTCTCAGTTCATATACTGTTGAAGACTAACTTTAAGGATTTTGAGCATTACCTTGCTAGCATATGAAATGAGCACAATTGTACAGTAGTTTGAACGTTCTCTGGCATTGCTCTTCTTTGGGATTGGAATGTAAATTTTTCATAGTTTTGAAATCTTTTTTAACTTTTTATTTTGTGTTGGGGTATGGCCGAATAACAATGGTGTGATAGTTACAGGTGAATGGCAAGGGGATTCAGTCATATATGTATGTATCCATTCTCCCCCCAACCATCCAGGTTGCTACATAACACTGAACAGAGTTCCATGTACTATACATTAAGTCCGTGTTGGTTATCTATTTTAAATATAGCAGTATGTACATGCCCATCCCAAATTCCCTAACTATCCCCTCTTCCCATCCTTCCCCTCAGCAACCATAAGCTCATTCTTAAAATCTGTGAGTCTGTTTCTGTTTTGTAAGTTCATTTGTATCATTTCTTTATAGATTCCACATATAAGGGATATCAATCGATTTCTCTTCTTCTCTGTTGCACTTACTTCACTCAGTATGACACTCTCCAGGTCCATCCATGTTGCTGCAAATGGCACATGTCATTTTTTTTAAGGGTTGAGTGAGATTCCATTGTATACAGTTTGGAAAGGTAAGTGAAAAATTCTGATATACAGCAACCATCAACAATAGTTAGAAAGAGGCTGATTTTTGAGATATACCAAAGCTACAAATACCAGGTAAAAGAGAAGAAATTATTGAAAACATTTTTTCTGAATTATGAGCACAAAAAGATTAATACTATTATTAAATGTGCCTGTTAAAAATGAACATCTACTCACTAAGGCAAACGTACAGAACAGTAAGCCCAGGAGCAGCTGAGAGTGCTGAGAAATTACTGTTCTTGCACCACAATGCCAAACTGTAATAGCCTGATTCCCCTTCACATTTTAATAATAATGTTGTAATACTAACTAAAATATTTTTGAATATTTTCAATTTCTGTCTCCTAGAAATTTATTCTGTACTAGTGATGTTGGGACTTAGCTGAATACTGATTTATATATTTGGCACTTTGCTATCTGGCCAAGGTGTTTCTCTTTTGCACTTCTAATATATACTGGCTGAATTACAAGTAAAAGCCCCAACTCTGATCAGGGACTCTGGACTCTATAATTATGGGGGTTCTGCTCAAAAACCTCTCTGTCCTTTCTAATATCCAGCATTTATAAAATAGACAGCTAATCAGCATTTATAAAATAGCTAATCAGAGGAAGCCAACACAAGCAAGCTCTGGCCACCTAGCCATACAGGAATCTGAGAAGAGGGAATGGAGGATGTTGGGGAAAGATAAAAGCAATATCCAGGTGGAGCATGTAGAATAAACGACCCAAGGGGCACCTGTTAAAGAGAATTTTTCTCTCAAATCTAGTAGAACTTACCCCAGTTCCTCTGAGTATCTATTTTTTCCAAGCATTCCAAAACAATAGGAATATTTGATTAAAAGACTATGGAGAAAAGATAAATAATACAGGAAGTGACCATAGTTAAGAACAGCAGCCAAAGGGCTTGCACATGAATATTCAAAGCTCTAAAAAGCAAATCCCAAATTTGGAAGGATCTTCAGAATTTGGAATATTCACTCAACAACTATTTACCACATACTTACTGTGTGCTGAGCATTACTATAAAGAATTTAATCTGAAACAGCATGACAGAACAGACTATGATTAAGCATTTTAATCTTAGTAAGACTTTTAGTAAAAATAAAACTTCTTCTAAACTTGCCTTGTACAAAATTCACTATTCTTCCTAAATTGATTAATCACTTGTTTATCTCACAGAGCCCAATGGGATACTGACAGTGTTTCAATTACATAACTGTCTATTAAATAATAGTAAATTCCATTATTGACTATCTTTGTTTCTTGTTTTCTTCTTTTCAGAGGAAAGTTACACTAAATAAGATATTAAATAAAGTAAAAATTATAAGTCTAATTTGCCATTCTTCTCATAATAATAAACAAATGAGTTTAATATAAAGTGGATCATAAGACCCAAATTTGATTGCTCCATCAGTGGCCAGCGGTTTGTCCCTAGGAAACTGGTTAACTCAGGGAACTTCTACTTCCTCATCTATATAACCCAAACATTGACATCTACCACTCAAGGTTGTTGTGAGTATTAAATGACAAAAGCATGTGAAGATATATACAAAAATGCCTACGATCATCACTATCAATACTGTGCACACTGGGGAAAGACATTCCGACAATTTGCTGGTCTTACCCTTCTGAAGTAAAGTGCCCTGCTGCTTTCTCCAAACCTGATTCTAACATAGGCAAAAATGTGAAATAGATGTAAATCTCCTTAGGAAACAATGTATTCATTAGGAAAATAGAAAAGATTACACACAAAGGAATGTAACTGAAACTACAGAAGTCACTGAGGTTGTAAAAGATGAAAATATCAATGTTAGAACCACAGTATCTAAGGCAGGTAGTTCACATTTAAAACTGATGACTGATTCATATTGATGTATGGCAGAAATGAACTCAATATTGTAAAGAAATTATCCTTCAGTTAAAAATAAATAAATAAAAAAAATACTACCTTGTAAACCAAGTAGTAAATAGTTTGGTAAATGGAATATTCAACAATGTATAATATTGATATATGTAACAACATGGATGAGTCTCAAATGTGACTTGCTAAGCAAAAGAGGACAGACCCAAAGGCTATATACTGAATGATTCAACTTATGTGAAATTCTGGAAAAGTAAAAACCAATAGGGATGGAAAACACATCAGTGATTGCCAGGAGCTCAGGTTCAGGGGAGGCAATAGGAATGAGTCTTTCTGAGATGATGGAACTATCTTGTATATTCAATTGTGGTGGATGCACAACTATGTGCTTTTCAAAAATCCACAGAAGTAAATACTGCAAATAGTGAATTTTACTCTAAGTTAAGAAATAAAGGACTCTCCAAAGATCATTTTAGGGACATTTAAAAGTGCTCACAATGAATTAATAAAGTATAAAGACCATGCTGATAAAAATAATTATATTGATGAAGCTTTGGGTGGTGGGACTGGATTACAAGGTTTTCCCCCTTTCTACCAATAAAAGTAAAAGCATCTTACAATAACCAATACTTTTTTTTTTAAATCAAAGAGATGGAGTATTGTTTTTAAAAGATTCTAGAACTCTGAATGAACACTATAAAAACAGATTAAGGGTGGTTGTTGGATTAGAAGTTCTTAACCTGCAGTTCCTAGAAGCCATAAAACCACTGAAATAGTATGAAAAATATTTTTTGTATGTGCACATATGCATTTGGACAGGAGGAAAACAATAATTTTCAACAGTCCTTGAGCCACCAGCCACTAGTCAACTTGCCTGGAACAACTGCACTTCTTGAGGCTAAACTGATAATAAGAACTTATTATAATAAGATATAATACAGTTCTGAACTTTGAGATGGTTGTTTAAAAAAAAGCCTGGGACATGATTTAGGTTTCAACTACCCAGTAATACCTGCCAGTCTCTCTCTTAAAATATGCTCTAGCCTGTTGAGAAACACAAAAATACAAAACAAAAGTCATAAACTCAACATTTTAAGGGCAAGAATTCATAACAATACAAAACTCAAAAAACAGCCACAGAAGATGGAATCATGTACACCCTGCCACAGGGCTATATTTTGTACCTCTGGCCAAAACTGTCACAGTCAAGAAAGAAGGAAAAAATAAAAAACAACCCATGCTGGAGTTAACTGAGCAAAAAAAAAACATTGACAAGATGGGGTTTCAGAGCTATGCATGTTGATTTTACTACATTCTCTATGGTTTGTTCCATCAATTCATTATTACTTCTCCAAGCGGAAATTCAAGTCCAGTCTGAGCTTCTCAGTGACCTACTGGAAAACTACTCTGCAAGGACTAAAACTAGCCCACATTTGGTGGAAAATGAATAGCAATGTCAAACCAGAAATGAATGGAATGAATTCAGGTTCTGACAAATGCATATGGATAAATTCACAAGAATATGAAAACCCATTAACCAAGTGCATACAAAAAGGCAAAAATGCTAAATAGTGGGGAAAACATGCCTACAAGTGTGAAACTGGAAATCATGATGGCATATCTTCCAAGGAAATATATTATTTTGACATCAACAAATGAGATGTCACTGATTGAATATTTCCAACCCAAACCATTTTTTCCTTTTAGCAGTTTGTAGAGAAGGGTCTCAGCCACTTCTGTCTTGTTTTGATAGTCAGTCTCCTAAAAAGAGCAGGATTACTTGCAATGGGCTAATTTAAAAAAACTGTCTATTAAAAAAAACTACAACAATAAAAATTTTTTTCTCTCTCTCCCATCATACCTCCCAATATTATAGCAGCAATGACTCAACGGGAGAAGAGACATAAAAAGAGGATCTTAAAATTAATAGGTACTTAGGTTTAGAAAACAGATGATTCTACAAAAAGTTAATTCTTGTTACCAAACAACCCAGCAATTCCAACTCTAGGTATATAGTGAATAGACTGAAATCTATGTTCATACAAGCACTTTCACATGAACGTTCATAATAGTATTATTCATAATATCCCAAAAGTTCAAACAACTCTAATATTCTACAAAAGATAAATGGAGAAATAAAACATCGGGTATCCAAACAATAGAATATTACTTGTTGGTGAAAGAAATGAAGTACTGATAAAAGTTAAATATGGATGAAGCTCAGAAACATTATGATAAATAAAAGAAGACAATCACAACGAACTATATCAAGCATGATACCAATTACATGAAATGACCAGAATAGGCAGATATGAATTCAGTGGGAGAGAAGGTAGATTAGTGATTGCCAAGAATAAGAGGAAGAGGGAATGGACGATAACTGAGGGTGAGCACTGCATTTCTTTAGGCAGTGACCAAAATGTTCTGAAATTAAATAGCGGTGGTGGTTCATCAACATATTAAAAATCAGTGAATCATATACTTTAAAAGGTAAATTTTATATCTGAATTAGGTCTCAATTTTAGAAAATAACCTTATGGTTACCAGGCAGTAAGAAAGAGAGAGATAAATTGGAAGACTGGGATTGACATAAACATACTACTATACATAAAACAGATAAATAATAAGGACAAATAGATGACTAATAGCACAAGGAACTCTACTCAATAATCTTCTGAAGTGGCTAATACAGGAAAAGAATCTAAAAAGAGTGGATATATGTATGAGAGACTCACTTTGCTGTACACCTGAAACTAATATGACATTGTAAATCAACCCCAATAAAAATTTTAAAAAGTTAAGTTTACCTGAAATGTAAAAATAAATAAATAAATAAAAATTTTAAAAGATTTAAATTATCTATTTTAATTTTTAATACAAAATAAAAAAAGTTTTACATTCTACTTTTAACAACTATACAGGATTGTTTAAATATAATAATATTAAAATTCTCTTTAATTTCTGTGTATTGGTCAATTCAGTTGTAGACTAAGGGAAAAATAAATCACAGCAGAAAGGAAAAGGAAGAGACAGCATCATGACATCAGCTAAAACTTTACTCAAGCACAGACCCAAAACACTTATCAACACTTCCTTTGTTTCCAAAATTTCATAATCACTGGAGAAGATTAAAGAGCTCAAATCTACTTAAAAGGTATAAAACAAATGAATTTTTAACTTCTCATTTTTGATCTTAAAATTTGATCAAATTTTGTTTGATTTGTTTTGATCTTAACACTTGACCTTAAAATAGGTGTTACATTGCTGGAAGTATTAGTATTCCCATTGGTATTGTTTAGTAGCTGTGGTGTCTGACCCTTCTGTAACCCCAAGGACTATAGACTACCAGGTTCATCTGTCCATGGGATTTCCCAGGCAAGAATACTGGAGTGGGCTGTCATTTCCTTCTCCAGGGGATCTTCCCAACCCAGGGATTGAACTTGTGTCTCCAGGACTGGCAGGCGGATTCTTTACTGCCCTAATATTACACTCCTCCTTTTTTTTCAGTCACTCCAACATTTTGGGACCCCACCAGTCTCCTCTGTCTATGGAATTCTCCAAGGATCTTCCCAATCCAGGGATTGAACCCAGGTCTCCTGTATTTGTAGGCATATTCTTTACTGTCTGAACCACCAGAAGCAATTTTGAAAACTGATGATTAAAGGGGCTAAGTAACTATCTCAGTGACATATAGTTTAGATGACAGAATTAGAAGAAAAAAAAATACAGTAACATCTGACTTCAATGTTTATCCTCGTTCCATCATATCATAAAGAAAAACTTAATCTCTTCTAAGAGAACTATGAGCACACACACATTGTTCTTTAGTACCTGTCCTGGAAATCTGCTCATGAAGTTTTTCTAAAACCAACTGTTACTGTAGCTCAAATACAGCTAGTGAGCTCATAGTTTTATGGCCTTGTTTGTTCTAACAGTGCCTAAGTCATGGCAAAAAGCACTGCACACCTTGAAATTCTGATTTATGTCCCTATTGAGAAACATAAACATAACGTTCTGCAGTGTTAAAGAAACACTGTCATGGGTTACAGTCCTCTGGGTCATTCATGCTCCAGTCTATTTGTTAAGAGAACAGACTACTGATAATTGACAGTCTCATTAAAATTGGTCACATGGGTTTCCCTGGTGGCTCAGCAGTAAAGAATCCTCCTGCTAATGCAGGAGACACAAATTAAATTCCTGACCTGGGAAGATTCCACATGTTGTGGGGCAACTAAGCCCATGTGCCACGCTACTGAGCCTGTGCTCTAGAGCCTGGGAAACACAACTATGAGCCCACGTCACACCCACTGAAGCCTGTGCTCCACAAGAAGAGGAGCACCACAGTGAGAAGTCCATACACTGCAGCTGGGGCGCAGCCCCCACCCACCGCAACTAGAGAAAAGCCCACATCGCAATGAAGACCCAGCACAGCCAAACACAAACAAATAATTAATTTTAAAAAACTGTTCATGTGAGGAACAAAAAGAATGCGTGCGGAGGATTCGGACAGACAAACCAACATGAAGAAAATCTAATGGTATGTCTGGTATACCGTTAACATCTTTCTGCACAAAGAACAATACCATTCTTTAATTATTCTGTCAAAGTAAATATTAACGAAGTTACCTACAAATCACAGTGGCTGTGCAAAACTTTTTCTTAACTGGTCCACAGACATTTTCACTCAAGTTCTTTTAGAATCCAACATTAAATTACCTACCATGTTTTAAGCCATGAAAAATACAATTCTGTGCCTTTTTAATATCCTGGATTAAAAATCCCTACAGGCAAGTCAAAAAATATTTTGGTGATTGTCTAATGAGATTTTGTACTATTCAGCCATTTCTGCTGAATGGCTTACCTTTCCCCCATTTATAAATCAGATAAAGACTACAGAAGAATAATTCTTAATAGAGTACTTGCTTATTAGCAAATAAAAAATTTAAGACTTTAGGATATGTTCATGAGCTTTTAGTTTATTCAAAGCAAATGGACACTTTCGACGTCTTAATTTGTAGATACATTCCAACACAAGCTCAAACATTAAAACTGAAAAACTAAACTCTAGGACACAGGATAAAATATCCCAGAAGGGCATATGCAGGGTGATATAAACTGCTTACAGTTTTAACCTTGCAAATAAATTCTACAGTGAAAAGATAGCTTACATGTGTAGAAGTTAAAATTTTTTTAAAACTTAAGTATAGTTGACTTACAATATTATATTAGTTTCAGGTATACCACATGATAATTCAATGTTTTTTATAGATTATACTCCATGTAAAGTTATTAAAAATATTGACTGCATTCCCTGCACTTAAGAGCTTCCCTGGTGGCTCAGATGGTAAAGTATCTGCCTACAATGTGGGAGACTGGGGTTTGATCCCTGGGTTGGGAAGATGCCCTGGTGAAGGAAATGTCTACCCACTTCAGTGTTCTTGCCTGGAGAATTCCATGGAGAGAGGAGTCTATGGGGTTGCAAAGAATCCGACACGACTGAGCAACTCTTTCATTTCACACTTCCACTTTCATCCATCCTTGTAACTTATTTATTTTATATCTAGTAGTTTGCAACTCAATCTGCTTCATCTATCTTGGCCCTCCCCCTACCCTTCGCCCTCTGGGAACCACTAGTTTGTTCTCTTCACCTATGAGTCCATTTCTGTTTTGTTATATACATTCATCTATTTTCTCTTTTTAAATTCCACCTATAAGTGAAAGCATGTAGTTAGTATTTGTCTTTCTGTCTGACATATTTCACTAAGCTTTATACCCTCCAGGTCACAAATGGCGAAATTTCATTCTTTTCTATGGCTGAGTAATACTGTATTAAGTGTGTGTGTGTGTGTGTGTACACCACATCTTCTTTATCCACTTATCTGTTGATAAACACTTAGGTTGTTCCCGTATCTTGCTTATTGTAAACAATATTGCTATGAATATTGTACAGTGCACATATCTTTTCTAATTAGTGATTTTGTTTACTTTAAATAAACAGGAGTAGAATTCCTGGACATACGGTAGTTCTCGTAATATTTTTAATTTTTTGAGGAACCTCTGCACTATTTTTCACAGTGGCTGTGCCAATTTACATTCCCACCAACAGTACATCAGAATTCCCTCTTCCCATACTTTCCTACACTTAATTCTCTTCTTTCTGGCAACAGCCATTCTGACAAGTGTGAGGTGATATCTCACACTGATGAAGGAAACTGAAGACAATACAAATAAGTGGCAATATATTCTGTGGATAGGAAAAATTAATATTGTTAAAATGTCCTTACTACTTACTACTCAAAGCAATTTACAGTTTTAATGAAATCTCTATCAAAATACCCATGGCATTTTTTACAGAACTAGAACAAATAATCCTAAAATTTATATGGAATCACAGAAGACTCTAATGACCAACACAATTTTGAGAAAACAGAACAAAGCTGAAGTACCAGACTCCCTAACTTCATACTACACTACAAAGCTTCAGTAATTAATCAGATATGCCACTGGCAAAAACAGACACAAAGATCACTGGAACAGAATACAGAGTCCAGAAATAAATCCACACACATATGGTCAACTGATCTATGATAAAGGAGGCAAGAATATACAAGGGCAAAAAGGCAGTTTCTTCTGTAAGTGGTGTTGGGAAAACTGGACAGCTACATGTAAAAGAATGAAATGAGAACATTTTTTCACACCATAACAAACTCAAAATGATTAAAGATCTATATGGGTTAGAGGCCTGAAACCATACAAGTTCTTGAAGAAAACATAAGCAGTATGCTCTTTAACGTTGATCTTCGGAATATTTTTTTTGGATATGTCTCCTCAGGCAAGAGAAACAAAATCAAATAATAATATAAACAAATGAGACTACATGAAACATAAAGGCTTTTCTATGGCAAAGGAAATCATCAACAAAACAAAAAGGCAACCTACTGAGTGGGAGAAGATATTTGCAAATGATATGTCTGATAAGAGGTTAGTATCCAAAATATATAATGAACTCATCCAACTCAATCAATCTTTTTTAAAAAAGCAATCTGATTAAATACTGGGCTGAGAACCTGAATAGGCATTTTTCTAAAGGAGACATGCAGAAGGACAACAGACACATGAAAAATATGCTCAACATCACTAATTATAAGGGAAATGCAAATGGAAGCTAAGCTCTAAAACACATTAATACAATATAAATCTTAATTTAGAAAGGAAAACATGCCGTTGTCTTACCTGGTCTAGGGATCTAGGACAACAATTTAGCTTCTGCACTATATTTACACAACGAATATGTACTAAATGCTTATTATGTGCAAGGTACACAGGGTAAGAGACTTTACGAGATACAAAGAGAAATAAAATCTGGTCCAAGTTATAAGAGTACTTCCAGCCAAACAGGGTCAATAATTTACGGACATATAAAATACTAACACTGGCATACCTTGGAGATATGGCTTGTTGCCAGACCAGCACAATACTCTCTTGAGTATGACAATAAAGTGAGTTACACAATTTTTTTGGTTTCTTTCCCAGAGCATATACAAGTTATGTTTACACCATAGTTTATTAAGTGTGCAATAGCATTATGTCTAAAAAAGCAATGTACTCTTAATTAAAAAATACTTTATTGCTAAAAAATGCTAACCATCATATGAGACCTCAATGAGTCATGATCTTTTTGCTGGTGGAGGTTTTGGAATTTTGCAAGAATTACCAAAATGAGATACCAAGTAAGCAAATGCAGTTGGGAAAATAGTGCTGACAGACTTGCCTGATGCAGGGTTGCCATAAACTTTTTTGCAAAAAATACAGTATCTATGAAGCACGATAAAGCAAAGTGCAATAAAACCAAGTCTACCTGTATAAGGAACTAATAAGTGTTCTTTAGGAGAATCTATGTCATTTAAGCGATGCTCAGGATAAATAAGGATTGGGACAAGTAAACGTCACAAAGGCAGACATTTTAGGTGAAGGTGTAATATAAGCAGAAACAGAACATAAAGTATATACACATATACAAAATTAATATTAGAAAAATAACTAGAAAAGGGTACCTCCTAATAACTAATCAGCAACTCTACAGATTAAAGAGGAAATAAAGTGCCTGAACCAAGCTTAGCCAATGTAGGTACTCAATAAATGACAAAAGTAGGTGTTTATTTTGCTGTAAGGGCAGCAAAGTACTCTAAATAATTCTAGAAAGGTAGACAGGGTTTGGAATCCTGAAGTAATACATATTTGGATTTCTGAGTAGTCAAAATATCTGTATTAGGTAGCTATTATTTTAGCCAGGTAAAGGTCAAGTTTAAGATTATAAAATAATCTTTTGTGCATGTATTTGTGCATGTATTGTACAGTATTGTGCATGTCTTTAGGTTGTAAAAAAGTGCCAGCTATCATAGAAAAGGACTTCATTTTACTGTAATAAGTCTTTTTCAACTTGTTATATTATATAAAATAATGATAATGATGGTTGTATGTGCTTTTAAATGTGCCTAAAAGAAAATATATTGAGTTGGTAACTCTATGCATAATCCTAATCTTCTGTTTGCTTTCAAATGCAAAAGTTTGGGAACCACTATACATACTCAATGTATCCTGATATCTCTATAATTGGTTTTATAACCAAAGGATACCATAAATTCTAGCCCACGACAAACAAATAATGTTAACAAATGTCTGTTGAAAAAGAAAATAATTTATAACCTAACATAGGGGGAGGAAAAATAACAATAAAGACAGTTCAAGAACTATACTGCAAAGAAAAGGATTAATACAGACCAGTGCATCTGTGAGGATCAGAAACTTAACTAGAGGAAAACAAAAGTGAGACTAAAACCAAGTTTATTTAAGAAGATGCCCAAAGACTAGAACTTACAGCTGAAGTTCTAAACTTTCGTGTGTTCAAAGCACATGTGAG
The DNA here is from genome assembly GCF_963930625.1 of Muntiacus reevesi. Taxonomy (NCBI): domain Eukaryota; kingdom Metazoa; phylum Chordata; class Mammalia; order Artiodactyla; family Cervidae; genus Muntiacus; species Muntiacus reevesi. The sequence continues at coordinate 72,727,793 of NC_089257.1, forward strand.
GATACAAAAATTTTTGGTGACTTGCTTTAGGAAACTATGATTTTAAAACAAAACACCTAAAATGTCAATAGTTAATTGTAACAAATTCTTACAGAGCCACTTTATAAATTAAGTATGAAGCATTATATTTTATCCACAAAACATCTATCTATCCATAATCATCTCACTATTCACTCGGTTGCTCTTTGGCACTGGTCATGTTTAAATGGAGTAACTGCCATGACTATTTGCTTACATACTGTGAGCTGAAATTTGATTGTTCCAACCAACATGTGATTCACTTAGGCAATGGGTCACTTCACCTGTGACTCTCACCCCTCACTTCTCACTGCAGCAAGTAATACCTTATTTTATCCACATCACATAGACTTTGTTCAACTTACCATCTGCCAACCACTGCTATACCCGTGTATATATCACAGCTGTGAGGGAAGGTGAATGGCATATAACTATCATAAGTGGGCCGTGTACCCTTGAAGCATTCAAGTACACAGAGAACTGCTGTCGTGGGCCTGCAATTCCCAAGGTATGCATGGTGCATGGTCCATGGTCCACGGTCCACTAGCAACCCAAGACAAGGAGCAAGCTCTTAAAAAATACAAGGTCTTCTTTTCTTTAGGGAGAATGATGAATAATTCCATGAATTTAAAAAATGTTTTCATACAGCTGTAAACATGATTTATTGGAAACCTATTAGCTGGATTATTAGGAATTACTAAAATTAGGTACTTAAAAAATTAAAAGTCACTTTAGTATCAGAGCATCATCCCTCTTGTCTTAGGTTGGTTATAATGTTCAATCGTTATTTTTCTTCAATTATGAAATTCAGTTACTTTAGACTTATCATTACTGATTGAGTCTGTTTATTAATTATACAGAGCAAGGTGGCACATTTTTGCATATTTTAGGTGCATAACTTTATAAATAACTATACTAAGATATATACTTGGCTTTCTTACACAGTGACATGTTACTGGTGATACTCCATCTGTGAGAATCTGCATTTTTAAAAATAACTTGCCGTCTACCATCAAGATATGGTAATAAGAATGCTATGGTATTTTTAAGTTTATATGGCATGCAAGCTCTTCCTCACTTATGAAACATTTCAAAAGATATTAAGCAATTAGTTACTGATACGATTTTATGAGTATCGCAATAATATTTCTATTTTGCTTTATGTAAATATATTATACATAAAGCTAATGCCATATGGACTGTATACTCCAATCAGAAATAAAATACTGTGAAACTTTTCATTATTTTGATCTATTCCAATTCTTTGTTATAGATCATCACGGGTAGGACAGTGGTTAGGATGAAGAAAAAACAAGCTTGGAAGCACTGCCTTTCAGCATCAGAATTGCTGATTATAATAAGTTACATTATAGATTATCAAAGAATCTCAAAGAGATATTGGATATTCATGTTCATTGCAGCATTTATTATTCACAATAACCAACCAGTGAAATCAACCTAAATGTCCATCAATGAATGAATACATTAATAAAAGATGGTATATATTTACATACAGTGGACACTATTCATTCTTAAAAAGGAAGGAAATACTTCCTCATACTACAACATGGATGAACCTTGAGGACATTATGCTAAGTGAAATAAGCCAGCCACAAAAAGACAAATACTGTATGATTCCACTTATATGAGGTATCTAAAGAAAACAGAAGCGGAAAGAATGGGGCTGAGAGACGGGGGAAGGAGGAGTTGCTGTTCAGTGGGTTTAATGTTTCAGTCATGAAGGATGAAAAAGTTTCTAGAGATCTGTTGCATAAAAGTGTATATATAGGCAACACTACTATAGTGTACACAAAAATGATTAAGATGGTAAATTTTGTGTTATGTGTATTTTATCACAATTTTTTTAAAAAAAAGATTACCTTATACACTCATTTTGTGGATTACAAACAAGCACAAGCAAACAAACACATGCAGACCTGTGGAGTTTAAGCAAATTTCCTAAGATCACAGAACAAGTCAATGGCTGAATTGACATAACAGCTAGCAAGATCTACTCTGTAAAAACTCTTCTTAGTGCATATTTTCTTTCACAAGCATATGATCTAAAATGGATAATATACTCTATAAATAAAAAAATGTGAAGGACTACCTCTCTATAAATCACTAGTTCTAAGAACTCTCAAGGAGCTGCAGAGATAATTAACAAAGATCCTCATTATAAAGGCCAGACAGTGACACTCTGGCCTAAAGATTGCATGCGTACAAAGTATCTGGCAAGAGGTAGGCACTTAATAAATACCATCTCTTTTTTTCCAAAGAGAAAGGGACCTAAGGAAAGACATCAGGATAAACTTTTAATACAAAACTGACTTGAACGCCTCTGAGTAGTATGATTCCAAAATAGAATTCAGTGACAAATGTGATAAAGACCGGGTATAATACCACTTTAACAATAAATGCTATACTCAGTTTTCTACCTCAGTACCAACCGGAGAACTCCCAACTCTAAAACAGGCTAGCATTTTAGGATAAAGGAGACTGGTGGCTAGATAGACACTAATGCATGTATTTATCATTCCTCACAACAACACACCATACGGAATGTGCCTAAACCAATATCTCCCCAAACAAAGCTTGGAGACAGAAAAGTTAAACAAGCACTGGGAGAGGGGGGAAAAAATGGTTAAATATTTCAGTTCAGTTCAGTCACTCAGTCATGACCAACTCTTTGCGACCCCATGAACCGCAGCACGCCAGGCCTCCCTGTCCATCACCAACTCTTGGAGTCCACCCAAACCCATGTCCATCGAGTCGGTGATGCCATCCAACCATCTCATCCTCTGTCTCCCCTTCTCCTCCTGCCCTCAAACTTTCCCAGCATCAGGGTCTTTTCCAATGAGTCAGCTCTTCGCATTAGGTGGCTAAAGTATTGGAGTTTCAGCTTCAACATCAGTCCTTCCAATGAACACCCAGGACTGATCTCCTTTAGGATGGACTGGTTGGATCTCCTTGCAGTCCAAGGGACTCTCAAGAGCCTTCTCCAACACCACAATTCAAAAGCATCGATTCTTTGGCGCTCAGGTTAAAGATTGCTACTCTACAAATCACTAATTCTAAGAACAGTCAAGGAGCTGCAGAGATCTTTAATATTGGGTTTACCAGCATATTTGTTCATTTGTTTTGCCTTTTAAATGTATAGGTTTAGCCACTGTCAGTACTCCTTAGAATACATAACAGCTAGCAAGATCTACTCTGTAAAAACTCTTCTTAGTGCATATTTTCTTTCACAAGCATATGATCTAAAATGGATAATATACTCATAACAAAGTGCATCTCCTACTAAAGTCCTCTTCAATTAACCTGCCTCTTCAATTCCTGATTCAATTCCTCTGAATGATTCAACAGGGTGGCATGACGTATGCAAACATTTCAGTACAGCAGAGTAAATGGAGAACTGCGCCAAAGACGAAGCTGATATAACTTTCTTTTTGACACAACTGATATATTACAAACAACAAAGAAAGAAACAACTTGGTATTCTGAGCAGCAGGTTGATAACTTTTGTTGCATCTAAAAATGCTTAGCTGAATAGAGCATCTTGCATGTTAGGTGTCTGCTCTATTAAAATGTGACTTAAATCTTTTCTCGGCTATTTCCTCTGTCATAATCAGAACTACTGAACTTAGGGTTATAATTATAATCTTTTGAAATATTTTTGGTGATAATCATCAAAGCTGAGAGTAAGTCAACATTATTGTTATTATTTACATCTTAAAAGAGAAATCTTAATAAGGACTTGCTGCTGCTGCTAAGTCACTTCAGTCGTGTCCGACTGTGTGCAATCCCATAGACGGCAGCCCACCAGGCTGCCCCGTCCCTGGGATTCTCCAGGCAAGAACACTGGAGTGGGTTGCTATTTCCTTCTCCAATGTATGAAAGCAAAAAGTGAAAGTGAAGTCGCTCAGTCGTGTCCGACTCAGCGACTCCATGGACTGCAGCCTACCAGGCTCCTCCGTCCATGGGATTTTCCAGGCAAGAGTACTGGAGTGGGGTGCCATTGCCTTCTCCATAATAAGGACATAAAGTATAATAATTTTGTAAGATGTTTGCTAAAATCAACATTAACATATTACTGAAATACAGAAAGATAATTCCTTCAGGGTCTGAAAGCTAAATAAATTTAGTTCAGCTGTCATGTAACATAACATATAACAAAAAGAAAAATAATGAATCTTGACTATTGTTCCTAAAAAATAATATTCAGATTCTGGGAAAAGATCATTTAACAAGAAACTAATGATAAGTTTTCTGACCTCACTGAGTTTACATCTCAAGGAGAACATAGAAGACTTAAGTATATATACAATACAACAGGACTAATAGAACAATGCATGGAAAACCGAGTCATGCCTTGGCACCCAGCAAAAACTAACTTACTCAGTGGTGGCACCTAACACTGGGGAGTTTCCTGAGAAGCACCTCGCTGAGTCACAGGCCTTCTTCTGTCTCTGAAAACAGAGCCAGGGACCTGCTCAAGCATTAGTAAACTGGTCTCAGTATGCACTCTGTTTTAACTACCTAGGTCAAAGCTTGCCTCTAATAACCAGAGAATATGTTTCAGACTTCACGAAATACAAAGTACAAGTTATCTAGACTTCCATATTTTCCTTATTGCCCAAAATAGTCATGAGAGTATAAATGCCGACTATAAAGTTTCTGTATAGGATAAGAAATTTCCACTTAAAAAAAGGAAAGTCCATATGTATACTTATGGCTGATTCACATTGTTGTTAGCAGAAACCAAAACAACATTGGAAAGCAACTATTCTCTAATTAAAAACAAAATTAGATTTTAAAAGGAAGTCAGTAATCATTCAATATTCTTTATAGCAGTAAACAAGTCTTTTCTTCTTCGAAAATGGAAATGAATTATAAATTGCTTCCAAGTGCCCTTAAAATTCCACAATCACTACTTAAATTGAAGAGTCAAATAGTCATCCTTTATTGGAAGTTTTCCTTTTTAAAGGACCAAGTATTTTACAAAACAGTATGCCTAAATGAGCAAAATACCATTTTCTAAAATGTTCTGCATTTTGAACCTTATTAACTCTGTTATTTTCCCCATGATACTGTGGCAACCAAAGAACTAAGTTTTTATTTATAAAAACTAATAAACCAGCTCTAAGTTAAGCCATGGTAATATTTTCTTAAATCTACTCCAGTAATCTTAAAAGTTTACTCCATTTCAAGCTTTTATTTTCATATTTAGTTGAAATGAATTACACATTAAAATTAGAAAAATCATGCTCTGTAGCATATAACAATGATTTAACAATCATGAAAAATTATCCTTTAAATTGTTTAAAATCATTTTAAAATTTTTACAAAAGAATACTGTAAGTGCTTTAAATTATAGAAAGAGTAAATTATCATCAATTTCCTACATCTTTTCTACCTTCACTTTAAAGACAGTAAGAATATATTACGAAATTTTAAGTTCACTATTTCCTAATTCTTACTCTTCCTATCTATAAAACTTCTCAGCACCAACCTAGTACCTCCTCTGCTAAAACATCAAATGTGTAGTCACAATGTATTATCCCCATGCTCTCACTTACAAATTTTTTGTAACTAAGAAATCAACTAATTCATGATTTTATATCCAAATCAAAATTTAATATCCAAAATTAAAGTTCACTTGTGCAGTGAAAACTTTAAAATACTGAAATCCTCTATTTTACCACCTTACAGTTTGCCACATAGTCATTTATAAGTGGCTTTGAATAGAGGTACAATTAAGATAATCAATTTTCCATTCAGCAAGACAAGGCAAAGAAAATGCTTTGTTTACAAAGGAGATACATAATTTGAGGAAATAAACACTTGGAAATCATGGTTAACTCACCCACTGAATAAATTTGCATGAAATTTCTTACCTTCTATTACTTCCCTTGTTTGGGAAAAAATGGCTAATTTTGCATATCAATCTCTTTAATATTCTATTTTGCATTCAATGCTTCCCCAGTTAAAAAAAAAAAAAACTTATAAAAAGCAATTTCTATATATTATTCAGATGTTGGGCTAGGATTAAATTGCTTATCCATACATATAATTATCTATATTAATAGATAGCTGAAACTACAACCTACAATGACCATATATCTGAAATCCAGTTTATTTTGTGCAGTTTTCCAAAAGAATAAAGTAGCCTGGCTCAAAACTCAACATTCAAAAAACTAAGATCATGGCATCCAGACCCAAGACTTCATAGCAAACAGGCGGGGGAAAATGGAAACAGTAACAGTATTTTCTTGGTCTCCAAAATCACTGCAGATGGTGACTGCAGCCATGAAATTCAAAGATGCTTGCTCCTTGGAAGAAAAGCTATGACAAACCTAGACAGCATATTAAAAAGCAGACATTACTTTGCCGGCAAAGGTCCACATAGTTAAAGCTGTGGTTTTTCTACCAGTCATGTATGGATGTGAAAGTTGTACCATAGAGAAGGTTGAGCACCAAAGAGCTGATGCTTTTGAACTGTGGTGTTGGAGAAGACTCTTGAGAGTCCTTTGGACTGCAAGGAGATCAAACCAGTCAATTCTAAAGGAAATCAGTCCTGAATATTCATTTGAAGGACTGATGCTGAAGCTGAAACTCCAATACTTTAGCCACCTGATGCAAAGAGCTGACTCATTAGAAAAGACCATGATGCTGGGAAAGATTGAGGGCAGGAGGAGAAGGGGAGACAGAGGATGAGATGGTTGGATGGCATCACCAACTCAATGGACATGAGTTTGAACAAACTCCAGGAGTTGGTGATGGACAGGGAAGACTAGGGTGCTGCAGTCCACAGGGTTGCAGAGTAGGACAAAACTGAGCAACTGAACAACAAGGTAGGCAAATAAGCTTCTAAAAAAAAAATGAAAAAGCAAACATTTTGTTGCAGTTTCTAAGGGTTTAAGCTGTGTAAGTAGAAAGTCTATTATTTATAGATTAAATTGTAAAGATGAAAGTAATATCTAGAACACAAATGTTTAATGAATGGACAAATGGATGAATGAATGAAAACTGTATTAAAATGTCACATTTTACAGTAAAGGAAATAGGATTAGATAATTTAAATATAGTCAGTGGTATAGCTAGACCCCTAAACTTTAGGTTATAATGCAAAATTAACCTAAAATTCTTTCAAAAAAGATAATTTAAAACAAGTGCCTCCCACCTTCATCTATAATCTGAACTACCAAATCAGTGATGTTAATTAGAATCTTCAAGTCAGTATGCGTTCTAAACAATCACTATACAAGAAGCTATGATAGAAATTTCTGAACTCTCAAGTATACTTTGTATTTCCCTTCCTTTCTTCTGCAAGTATTTATAGATTATTTACACATGCCAGTTTACTGAGTTAAAGATTTCTAAACTGTAAAGCATCTGCTCATAAGAGTTACTTGGGTGCCAACACATGTAGAAAGGGCATCTAAGAGGACAGGCAAGACTTCACAGAAGAGATTAGAACAGTCTTGAGAAAGAGTCACAATTTATAGGGGAGGGGGAAAGACAGGGGGGCAGGAAACAACAAATGAGCTTCAGTACCACGAAGGACGGGACGATAGCAGGAGCCAAGGCTAGTTGTTGCTGCTGATGCTCCGTCACTAAGTCATGTCCAACGCTTCGAGACCCCATGAACTGTAGCGAGCCAGGCTTTCCTGTCCTTCACTGCTTCCCGGAATTTGCTCAAACTCATGTTCATTGAGTCTGTGATGCTATCTAACCATCTCATCTTCTGTTGCCCTCTTTTCCTCCTGCCCTCAATCTTTCCCAGAATCAGGGTCTTTTCCAATGAGTTGGCTATTTGCGTCCAAAGTAGAAAAATAGGCAAAGGCCAGCTTTGGAAGGGCTTTGAACATACGCTAAGGAAATCTAGCGGGCCCAATACTATATTAACCTGTTTAAAAATAAGGATTCTTTTTTTTTTTAACCCATTAAAAAAATGCCAAGATTTCTCCATTCTCATCTCTCTCCCCATAATGATAGTAATCTTTTTTTTTTTTTTTGAGAACACGCTATGACCAAAATAACTGTGAATTAAAGTCCTTTTAAGAGGCATATTTTTTCACTAGTGCTAGTAGCATCTGTACATATGTTCAAGTTAGTAGTTTATATGTATAAGACTTATTCAGTTCAGGGTTTGTAACTGAGGTGTGTTTTTTTTTAAATGCTGGTTACGCACACATTATCACAGAATGATGTAAATGAAGAAAGACATCAACAGATGAAGTTAAAAATGTAAAATGTCTTTAAAGGCAAAGGATATGGAAGCACATCTGTTCTGACTACTACAAAGAGCACGAGACACAGCAGCATTCCCAGGTTACCAAAAGTCTGTCTGGAGACAGGTAGACGATACTGGTTACATCTGACCAGATTCCAAATGCTGCCAGGTACGAATGAGATCCTCACCTCTGCTAAGTTTACAGGGTTTTTTTTTTTGTTTTCTTCCTTTTTTTTAGAGCATTCTTGTAGCTCTTCACCTCTCTGTCCCATACCCTCCCCCAAAACGTTCTGGAGATTTCTGGTTCCACACCTGTTGTTCACCAAATTCAAGTAATTAGTAGCATAATCTTGGGTATAAATTACCACAATGCTGTGTGGTTAGAATTGTATAGTTGTAGAGTGTTTTATTCTACCTGCGAATCGGTGGAATAAAGAATCCGCCTGACAATGCAGAAGATGTACAAGATGTGAGTTTGATCCCTGGATCGGGAAGATCCCCTGGAGGAGGGCATGGCAACTCACTCCAGTATTCTTGCCTGGAGAATTCCAAGGACAGAGGAGTCAGCAGGCTATGGTCAACAGAGTCCCAAAGAGTTGAAAAGGACTAAAGCGATTTAGCATTCAGGCACAGAATGCTTCAGGGGACAGGTTTTGGGGCTTACCTGAATTTCATTTCAGAGTTACAGTATGAAAGGTAAGGTCAGGAGTAATGACATTAAGAGTGGGACTGATTTGCAACTGTGGTCTGAGTTAAGAAAATGCAGAACTCTAACACTTTTCTTCAAAGCCTACTTTTCCTTGGGAAAGTGAAAGTTTCTCAGTCGTGTCTGACTCTTTGTGACCCCATGGACTGCAGCATGCCAGGCTTCCCTGTCCATCACCACCTCCTGGAACTTAACTCAAACTCATGTCCTCCGAGTCAGTGATGCCATCTAACCATCTCATCCTCTGTCATCCCCTTCTCTTCCTGCCTTCAATCTTTCCTAGCATCAGGGTCTTTTCCAATGAGTCAGTTCTTCACATCAGGTTGCCAAGTAATCCAAGTCTATGCCCTGACCAATAATCCTAAAGAAGTTGAAGTTGAACAGTTCTATGAAGACCTACAGGACCTTCTAGAACTAACACCCAAAAAAGACATCCTTTTCATTGTAGGGGACTAGAATGCAAAAGTAAGAAGTCAAGAAATACCTGGAGTAACAGGCAAATTTGGCCTTGGAGTACAAAACGAAGCAGGTCAAAGGCTAACAGAGTTTTGGCCAGAGAATGCACTGGTCATAGCAAACACACTCTTCCAACAACACAAGAGAAGACTCTACACATGGACATCACCAGATGGTCATGGGCTGTACAGTCCATGGCATTCTCCAGACCAGAATGCTGGAGTGGGTAGCCATTCCCTCCTCCAAGGGATCTTTCTAACCCAGGGATTGAACTCAGGTCTCCCAGGTTGCAGGCAAATTCTTTACCAGCTGAGCCACCAGGGAAGCCCAGAGAGTGGTTCAACTACCTACATAGCCATATATCTAAGTACGTCCTTGGAAAGCTCCAAATATTAAAGTCATGCTTTTTGCACATACAAGCATTGACTAGACAGACTTACTTACCTGTCAGTCAACCCTGACTTCATTGATTATATTATTGGGTTGGCCAAAAAGTTTGTTTAGGTTTTTCCATAAAATGGTATGGGAATGACTTTGTTGGCCAGCCAACGTAACCTCAGCCTTGTGCAGGATGCAGGAGAGTGATGCATGGAAGAATGCTGGTGGCACAGGTAACCAGTACACGATGCTGATGTGAATGAAGGGATAGACAAGCTTAGAAATATAAAAATTTCTCAGAATACTTAAAAACCTATTTCAAGAAAGCTGGCTGTAAATGTAACTCCTGATCACCACAAGAGATGAGTGATGTAGAGCTGACATTATTGTACACTCAGTATAACTGCTACAGAAGTCAAAGAAGGAATTCCAGGAGTGCTGGACCACACAGGCAAGGCTTCATGGAAGATGGGAAATGAATGTGAGACCGAACTTTGAATAGCAGGAGGATATTGGAAAGCTAAGTAAACACACACACACACAAAAGTGCCACTAAATATGGGTACAGTGGGGAGAAAGTCAAACTAAGCAAACTGCATGTTAGAGGGGACAGCAAAACAGGTGATAATCTAGCAGTTCAGAGCTAAGCCTTAACCTTAGTTACAGCAGATGAAACCTGTGCATCTAAATTTCACCCCTAGTGTCACCTTCTCGAGTCTTTATATCAGCGTTTCCAAGGTTCCTCTCTCATTTATAAATTTCTAAATATATCCATAGATTTTATTTTGGGGGGCTCCAAAATCACTGCAGATGGTGACTGCAGCCATGAATTTAAAACACGCTTGCTTCTTGGAAGAAAAGTTATGACCAACCTAGACAGCATATTAAAAAGCAAAGACATTACTTTGCCAACAAAGGTCCGTCTAGTCAAAGCTATGGTTTTTCCAGTAGTCATGTATGCATGTGAGAGTTGGTCTATAAAGAAAGCTGAGCACCAAAGAATTGATGCTTTTGAAGTGTGGTGTTGGAGAAGACTCTTGGACTGCAAGGAGATCCAACCAGTCCATCCTAAAGGAAATCAGTCCTGAATATTCACTGGAAGGACTGATGCTGAAGCTGAAACTCCAATACTTTGGCCACCTGATGTGTAAAACTGACTCATCTGAAAAGACTCTGATGCTGGGAAAGATTGAAGGTGGGAGGAGAAGGGGATTACAGAGGATAAGATGGTTGGATGGCATCACCAATGCAATGGACATGAGTTTGGGTAAACTCCAGGAGCTGGTGATGGACAGGTAAGGCTTGGCTGCAGTGCATGGGGTTGCAAAGAGTTGAACATGACTGAGCAATTGAACTGAACTATATCTACTCAAAATTTCTATATGAAATTTCAGAATTTCCATCTATTCTAAATTTCTTTATGCTGCTGCTAGCTGCTAAGTCAAGTCAGTTGTGTCCAACTCTGTGCAACCCCATAGACGGCAGCCTACCAGGCTCCTCCATCCCTGGGATTCTCCAGGCAAGAGTACTGGAGTGGGTCGCCATTGCCTTCTCCCAAATTTCCTTATATATCTATTCATATTATAAGTGCTCTCTTGAGCTCCCCCATCCTCTGTGGAATAGAACTTGGTATAATAAACAAATTGGGGTGGAATTGTAGGGTGAGGTCAGATAACAGAGATCCTGGAATGCTGAAAGAGTAGGTTAACAAATGAGGACATCTATATGGGTTCTTAAACAGAGAGGTGGCATATTTTAAAAGTGCTATTTGAAAAATTCATTCGAGCCATAAATCTCATGCTGAAGAATTTTTTTTATTTTAATTTTAAAAAATGGGCAGGAGTAGGGAAGGGAGTTGCAGCACTATGGGCACCAGGCTATAATCAGAAGACACAGAGAGCAAAGCAGCCGTCTCAGAGATCCGAGCGCATTTGCTAGGTATTGTCCTCAGATCCCACACAGGCAGGACTTGTCCTTCTCAGGAAGCTACTCGCAGGCGGAATGAACAGTGTCTCTCTCAGCTGTGGTTTATCATAGTGAGAGGGATTGATAGTTCCTGAACTGATGTCCTATTTCTATCAAATTATATTTACCCTTGTAGAGGACATAGTAAATTTACCAAATACTCAGAATAGTGAAATTCTCAAAGGACTTTCTCTAAGGCAGCCATGTACCTACACTTTAACAAATACTTAAGATCTATTGGATTATTCTGTACTCTTTGATTCTATGTCAAATTTCATATATTTTTTATCTATTTAAGGAGATAAATCTCTGCTACAAAACAAGTATCATAACTATTCCTTAGTTTATCTTATTAAAACTTCTGTTTACTTAAGAATCAGTGTGTTACACCCAGAATTTCCTTCATAATGCCTCAAAGTGTCAGAATGATCACATATATTTATGCTGCAGCTATACAAGCAAACTTCTAAGAAACAAAATTTCCTTTCTCATGCTTCTCTTTTTCACTTTTGGAAGTGTGAAACTGAGTTTGCTCTTTAATTCATGTTTACTTGTCTCATAGCAACCATAAACACAGTAAATTACTATTGCTATAACTAATAACCTTTTCAAGGTTTCTTTATATAATATATTGCTACAATTCAAGGTATTCTTATAGAGGCTTCAGAATTTAGTGTCTTATTCTATGGTCAACTGTGCTGTGGCTCAGATTTTATCAGTGGAAAGCACTTTGAAGTCATAAAAAAACCTAAAACCTCCATTATTCAAACACAACTAACTGGAACTTTCAATTAAGTAGAAATTGGGGACAATGAACTTTTAGATGAAAGAAGCAGTATATGTTATGGGTCACTATAGATTCCGCTCTATCTCCTGTCTTTTTGACACTGACAGGTAATATAGTCATCACAAAAGCTGAGAAGATAACCTGGATATATTGTAAAACACTGAATTATTAAGGGAAGGCAATACTTACAAGAATTCTGACATCTGTATAATCAATATATATATATATAGTTTACAAAGAATGTTTCTTTACACTGATACAATTCTCAAACAAATCTATTTGATGGGCCTTTATTTCTATTTTATAGACTAAGTAAGTAAGATCCAGAAATCTTAAATATCTTGGCCTAAAAGGATAAACTGTGCAACCAGATACAGTATATTTTACTTATACCATCATTTGGGTTTTTGTAAAATAAAAAAAGGAGTCCAGTGGTTTCTTTGGTTAATGTGACTACAAGGCTAAGAGGATAGAGGCATATAAATTAAATATGTGTAAGTATTACAAGGTAATTGAAACCATGCATGGTTCTGCAGGTAAAGTGAAAGTGAAAGTTGCTCAATCGTGTCCAACTCTTTGCAACCCCATGGATTACACAGTTCATGAAATTCTTCAGGCCAGAAAACTGGAGTGGGTAGTCTTTACCTTCTCCAGGGGATCTTCCCAACCCAGGGATCAAACCCAGGTCTTCTGCATTGCAGAAGCTGAGCCACAAGGGAAGCCCAAGAATACTGGAGTGGGTAGCCTAGCCGTTTCACAGCAGATCTTCCCAACCCAGGAATCGAACTAGGGTATTGCAGGCAGATTCTTTACCAACTGAGCTATCAGGGTAGTCCATCAGTTAAATTTATGTTAGAATTTGATTGTATTATTGTTACCCCTTATTTGAATTTAATTTGACATTCCATAAAAACGTGGTGTTTACAGTTGGGCTTATAATATAAAGGGCTTCGTATCTTTATTTTCATTCTAATCATTATCCTTCCACTGAGAAGATTTGTTCATGAAGTGACTGACAGGGCTATTAAAATCCATGAGTCATCTAATCTTAAAAATAAGACATATAAGCATTAAAAACACTATCTCGAACAAAGCAATATCCATTTCCTCTGACTGAAAAGGTTATAAAAACCATGAGTAATTCAGTAGCTAGAAAGCTGGGGGGCCGAAGCAGAACATTAATAAATTTCTAACTAGTGTCTTTAGCTTACAACCTGACTTTCAGGTTATTTCAGATGAGATTTTATCCTTTGCATCAAGAGAATTCACAAGTGATCTATTTAGAGCTTAACAAACTTGCTGCACCACAATCAGTCCCTCTTAAGGAAAATTTAAAAAATAAATAACAAAGTAGAACAAAACACAAATACTTTCCCAAGCAACTGACTGGCTATACAAAGACAAATACAAATGAAAAAAATATACATCTTTAAGAAATACTTTGGCATTTTTCTAGTTTGGAAATAGGTCTTAATTCTAAAGATCAGCTAGTTCTTTGGTGATTAATAGCCTTGACTTTTATACTGGGTAAAGTGATACATTACATGATGCCTATTTATAATACAGCAGTAAACTCAGGAGTTTAAAATTATTAACAAGAAACTAACCTTCAATTTCTCTATGAAAATTAAAATTTACTGATTCGTAAGTATTTCACAAACTGTAACATATGTAAGTAACTAGTACTCTATTTCTAATATTTCCATGCAATGTATCATTTGCAAGAACTATATGTTTAATAAAAAACAAGGAAGGAGGATATTGATTAAGAGGAGCCCAGCAGATAAAAGTGTGAAAACATTTCATTAAGCTCAAACAGTGGTATAAGCCAGATAATATTCAAATGTTCAGTACAGCATGCACATCTGCATTTACTGAATCAGGTTTATTTGGCTAATGGAATGATATTTGTTGGTAAACAATAACACCAACAAAAAGTAAGAACACAGATTGAAAGAAAGATCAGCTTAATAACTCAGTGGCCAACAACTGAAAAATGTTTGATTTGACTAGAAGAGACATCACTCTTAGCTCCTCTCTTGCGGTTTTGATTTGTTTCATCCAAAATAAATAAGTCACATTGTTACCAGTGTCTGACACCCTGATGTCATGGGTATTTTTAGATGTCAGAAGAAGCAAAGCACTTCTATAAGTAGCATTTAAATGAGAATGAATTTTTCATTGCAAAATGCAATAGTCCTCTGAAAACAGCCCAGATGTTAAGAAGGTAGAGAGGCTTTTCACTTTTTTTTTTCACCAGAAATCTCATAATAAAGAATGAATGTGTTTTGAAGAATTATATATATAATTTTTTAGAGGGCTCAAACAACATGAAGTCAGAAGGGACAGAAAGAGGGAGAAGGAGAGGGAGAGTTGGGGAGACAGGAAGAGGAAAGAAGAGAGGTAGGAAGTTGTAGAGAAGGAAAGAGCGGTGAAATGAAGAGGGGAAGAGATAGGAAGGAAAATGACATGGATTTGGGGGATGAGAATTATCAGAGGAGGGACCATCAAGTGTAAAGGCTCGGAGGTAAAAACGAGCTTGTGAGTTCAAGGAACTCTTCTCTATGGTTTTAGCCAAACCGACTGCCATAAACTGTGGTGGGTGGGGAAATAGTTGACAAGTGCAAATCTAGCAGAAATAAAAACAGAGATTTGTAAGTCAACAGTTTGTTTAACTTTCATTTTCAACTCAAAACATCTTGTCTTTTCAATTTTACATCTAACTGCATTGAGTGGCATCGACTGAAGTTTTTCAAGGCACAGGAGGTTTCAAAATTGTTAGGAAGTATGGATTCTGGGTGTCAATGGGTCTGTTTAAAAAATGGCTTGCTACTATTCTCCCTCTCTTTCATGGGGGACAGAACAGAATAAAGATGAGGTGACATTTTACCCATCACGTAACATCCTCTTGTGCTTTCCCAAGAATGGAGACCATTTAAATTCTTTTCATTCCCTTTGGTTTGCTGACCTTAAAAACTTAACGATTTCCTTGTTCAGGATTAAAATAAAATAAAATAGTATGTTTAATCATCATAAATTTGAAATGCCTAAACAGCCACCCAAATATTAAGTACATAATTAAATGTATAAATCAGGACCTCAGGAGAGAGATGAAGGCTAAAGATACAAATTTAGGATTCATCATACTGGAATGATTTTTTTTTTGGCTGAAACTATTTTTCAGGAGATGGGAGTGAGTGTCAAAAAATACATACAAAGATTAAACTGCAATAGGTTGAGTCAATGCAAAGTACCATAAACAATATGAGACACTTTTAGACTAGCTCATGCAAAAAAAACTATTTTTGGAATGATATTTAAAGTGCTGAGAACTAATGAGACCATCTGAGAATGAGCAAAGACAGAGAAGCAAAGAGGCCCATGGACTGAGTTCAGAAGCAGTACAACAACTAGAAGTCCAGGGTAGAAGGAAGGTTTCCAGGGAGTTCCCAGGGAGATTTTCAGAACCTGATAGTCTTAAAGCTTAGTAAAGAAAGGTTTTAAGAAGAAGAAAATGAACAACTGGGTCAAGTGCTGGGAGGTCTAGTAAAGTAAAAAAAAGAAAAAAAAAGAAGACGACTGCAAACAGACCACTTGATTTGATAAGATGAAAGCTGATGAAGATTATGAGAAGAAAAAAAATCAGTGAAGTGGAAATATTGTATCCTGAGCAAGTGGCCTAGAGAGATGAGGGATAAAGAAATGGTAACAAAAGCATAAAAAGTTCTGTGGAGTTTTACTATGAACAGAAACTGACAAAAATGTTAAAAAATTCCCAGAATCACAGACTGTTAAAATTGGAAGGCAGTATCCTGAAGAGGTCAAATCATGTGTGGGTAGGTGTTGGTTGAATATTAGCTGTTCCACTAATAAAGGCTGATTACTTAATCACTCCTGGACCTCAGGTTCTTTAATTTGATGTCAAATTTCCAGATGCAAATCTGGAAAACTCAGTAGTGGCACAGGACTGGAAAAGGTCAGTTTCATGCCAATTCCAAAGGAGGGCAGTGCCAAAGAATTTCAAACTACTGAACAATTGTGCTCATTTCATGCTAGTAAGGTTATGTGCAAAATCTTTCAAGCTAGGCTTCAGCAGTACATGAACGGAAAACTTCCAGATGTACAAGCTGGGTTTATAAAGGGCAGAGGAGCCAAAGATCAAACTGCCAACATCCGTTGGATCACAGAGGAAGCACCGGAACCTAGAAAAACATTTATTTCTGCTCATTGACTACAAGAAAGCCTTTAATTGTGTGGATCGTAACCAACTGTGGAAAATTCTTTAAGAGATGGGAATACCAGACCACCTTACTTGTCTCCTGAGAAATATGCAAGAAGCAACAGTTAGAACTGGACATGGAACAACAGAGTGGTTTCAAACTGGGAAAAGAATATGTCGAGACTGTATATTGTTACCCTGCTTATTTAACTTCTATGTAGAGTACATGATGTGAAATCTCAGGCTGGATGAATCACAAACTGGAATCATGACTGCCCAGAGAAATATCAACAACCTCAGATATGCAGATAATACCACCCTAATGATAGAAAGTAAAGATGAACTAAAGAGCCCCTTAATGAGGCTGAAAGAGGAGAATGAAAATGTTGGCTTAAAACTCAACATTCTAAAAACTAAGATCATGGCTTCCAGTCCCAACACTTCATGGCAAACAGAAGGGGAAAAAGTGGAAGCAGGGACAGATTTTATTTTCTTGGGCTCCAAATTACTGTGGATGCTAACTGCAGCCATGAAATTAAAAGACACTTGCTCCCTGGAAGGAAGTAATCACAAACCTATTTTTAAAAAAGCTATTAAAAATCAGAGACATCAATTTGCCAGAAAAGGTCCGTATAGTCAAAGCTATGGTTTTTCCAGTAGTCATTTACAGATGTGAGAGTTGGACCATAAAGAAGGCTGAGCGCCAAAGAATTCACGCTTTTGAATTATGGTGCTGGAGAAGACTCTTGAGGGTCCCTTGGACTGTGAGGAGAACCTAAAGGAAATCAACCCTGAATATTCACTGGAGGGACTGATGCTGATGCTGGAGCTCCAAAACTTTGGCGACCTGATGCAAAGAGCTGACTCATTGGAAAAGATCCTGACACTGGGAAAGATTCAAGGCAAAAGGTGAAGAGAGCAGCAGAGGATGAGATGGTTACATAATATCACCGACTCGACAGACACGAATCTGAGTAAACTCTAGGAGATAGTGAAGGACAGGAAAGCCTGGTGTGCTGTGGTCCACGGGTTTGCAAGGAGTGGGACACGACTCGGTGACTGAACGACACAGTGGTAGCAAGGCCTGTCTCATCGCACATTTGTGCAAGTATTCAAGAAATGCTAGCAACTGGTTGTTAAACAAAAAGTGATTCAATTAGGTCAACCTCCTTCTAGTATAGAGTCATAGACCTGGGGGATGAGAATCTTTCTCAAGGTCACAGTCAGGCGGCCCACTACGGAAGAGCTGGAACATTTGTTTCTTCAGTGATTGCTCTTCCAGGTAACACTACTTACAATAAAGCAAACCTCAAGAAGGTGCGATTTGTATATATTACCAAAGAGGTAAAGACCTGCCAAATTACTTGTATCACGTTACCTTCTGCATCTATGTGTTCCGTGAAAAAAGAAGGAAATAGCATATATCATATCCAGAACTTCATTCTATTACAGACTGATCTGAAAGGCAAAAAACTATTAATTTTCCCGTGAATCTTCACAATTACTAATATTACAGAGAGAATAAAGATGAGGTATGATCACTGCTCTTATGAGTCACATAGGTAAAAAGGTATTTTCAATTCACTTTGGTATTCCAACCAAAAATAATTAGCAATCTGCTGAGCTACAACTCAAGTTTCAATAGAAACCAGTACAAACTGTCCTTAAACAGAGGACAGGTCAGAAAAAAAGAAAAAGAGAAATCCCACAGTATAACCACTTGTTCTTTTTTAAAACCAATGTTTAAGGATTTTAGTGTAATCATTACTTTAAATGGTAGGAGCAACAAAGAAGAATGAATGCAGAGGAAACCACTGAGATGTAAAAGCAACATCTGAAAAATAAATGAGGAAATGTTAAAGGCCCAGAGATTTTAAAGATTTGTTCAAGGTCATGTCATTGGCCCAGAACAAGCAAGAAGCATTGTGTCCTAATTCCAGACTACTGTTCCAAATTCTTTTTCACTGGAATACGTTTGTTCAATATTAGCTAAAACACATTTTCTGTAATTTCCTAAAGTACTAAAAGACATAAAAATCAAAGTTAATAGACGTAATACAAGAAATGTAAAAATCTGACTTCCCATCTATCAATGAAAAGCAACAAATTTTTACACTCGAGCTTAAGAGCATGTTTCAAATTATCTTATTACCTATACAACTAGGATTAACTGCTTATATTATAGATGTCACCATGAATTTACAATGAGGTTTTTAAATGTATTTCTTCACAATGTAGAATCAAACACAGTCTTTAGTCAAACAGATTGCTCAACTCCTTGTTTTACCCCAGTTCTCATGGAGTATGTGCTTGCTCTTTCCCACTGCCTCCAGTTCTGGGTGAAATCAGAATTAGAACATGAATGGATCATGCTGAGACATTAATGGCTGAGAAAGTGTTAAAGTGAAAGTCACTCAGTCGTGTCTGACTCTTTGCGACCCCGTTAACTATACAGTCCATGGAATTCTCCAGGCCAGAATAGTGGAGTGGGTAGCCTTTCCCTTCTCAGGGGATCTTTCCCACCCGGGGATTGAACCCAGGTCTCCCACTTTGCAGGGGGATTCTTTACCAGCCGAGCTACCTTTAAATATTAGCACAAAAATTGGATGCATTTCCGTCTGATTTCAAATTTTAAAAATGGGAGGGGACAGATTTTTGGCAAATACTACTTCATGAAGGATTATATAGAAAAGCAAGAAATGACTTCAGAGAATTCTTGAGAATTTGGAGTGATTATTTCATCAAGTTTAGAGAGGACAGATGCTTTTAGTTTTCTTTCTTACCCATAATTCATAATTACTCCATGGTTAAGCAACCTTCATGATGCTTGATTCTCTACCAGGAAGTAAACAGAATTAATAAAAATATTAAGCCTAACAATTTAACCACTTGTTTTTGAATCTCTTAATGGTTTCCTCTTGAAGGATACACTACCACAGAATAAAACAGCATTTGGGAACTCTACATAGACTTTATTTATCTAAAATATGTTCCTTACTATTATAAAAAGTATTGCTTTATATTACAGAATTGAAAGGATTAACACTATCCCAACAATAACCCTGCTGTGAGACAAAGACAGATAAAGACAGAGAGGAGAGGAATGTTTACAACAGCTTTATGAGAAAGCGGGAAGCCTTTTTTCAGGAGGTTGTCCGAGATGACATTTTTGTTCTTTTTTGTTATTGTTTAGTCACTAAGTCGTATCTGACTCTTTTTACAACCCCATGGACTGTAGCCTGCCAGGCTCCTCTGTTCATGGGATTTTCCATGCAAGAATGCTGGAGTGAGTTGCCTTTTTCCTCTCCAGGGAATCTTCCCGACCCAGCGATGGAACCCACGTCTCTTATTGGCATCTTTTGCCTTGGCAGCAGGTTCTTTACCACTAGGGCCCCTGGGAAGCCCCCATTAGCACTACACTGTGTGCAAATCATACCTCCTAAAAAAGAATTCTACAAATGTGGAGTCTTTTAGAAAGGTTTTGTAGCAGCACAGTCTGATACAACAGAAATCTCAAACTGGAATGGATGGCAATAGAAAAGAAGACTAGAAAGGAGACTTCCCTGGCGGGCCAGTGGTTAAGAATCTGCCTGTCAACGAAGAGGACACGTGTTCAATCCCTGGCACAGGAAGATTCCACAGGTCTCGAGGTAACTAAGCCCCCAAGTACTGAGGCCGCGTTTCAGAGCCCATGCTCTCTGCGACAGCAGAAGCCGCCGCCAGCAAGAAGCCCCTGCGACACAGGGAAAGCCCACGCGGAGCAACAAAGACCCAGTTTTTGCCACAAATAACTAAATAAATGTTAGAAAGGAAATAGACTTAAGGAAGCAAGCCCTGGGTGGTTTCGACTAATCCCCTGAGAATAAAATTAATGACTTCTCCTGAAAACAAGTTGGAATCCCTGCTGCTAACAAGCAGGTGTTAAAAAGCTTGTTTGCTGGTGATTCTAACCAGTTTGAAATTAATGGGAAGACAGAGACAGTATTTCAGTACTCATAAAAAAAAGATCCTGCCTGAAAAACAGAAACAAAAAGTTACAGCAAAGAGCTAATTATTTATAGTTCTGTTGTTCTCCAACCAGCAAAAGCCATCTCTCCTATCTATCAAGCACAGGATTTATTCAGAATATAAACTCTGATTCTGTAATACCCACAGTATAATACGCCTAGAATTTAAACGGCTCTTAAAGAGGTATCCAATTCAACCCTTTCCTGGAAAAAGGGTGCCTGACTCTCCCTTCCCTTGAAATTCTCAGCGATGCCACAGCTCTGGTGGTGAGCCATTTCAAGGTGTCTAACCTAATCACTTCTGAGAAGAGTTTGGGCCCACAAACTTTCTTCCTGTTCTGAAAGAAAAGGGAGTCTATCATGATCATCTGAAAAGTATACTTGTATATATTTCTGACTTCTAAAATCTTCTCAAAGTCTTTTCTCCTCCAGATTAATTTCTTTGACCCTGCTTTATATCTTTATAAAAATAAGATACATTTTCCCAGATTGTTTTACCTCAAATACCAGGCTTGCCAGTAAAACATGTTAAGTTTACTCATCTTTAATTCACATCTAATGTTTCCATGCCAAACTGATTTATGAAAAAGAAATTTCCATGAGACCAACCTTCCTACAGAAAGCAATCATGAAGCCTAACAACTACTGAAACTACCATTAAGCTACCAGTTAGATCATTCACAGAGCTTCTATAGGATAAAATACAGACTCCTTTTTGATGCTGTAAAATTTTGTGTTCACAATGCAGGTGGTACATCAACAAAGTGAGAGTTTAAAGAGCACTTCAAAAATTATATATTACCTTATGCAAAATCAGATGGCCAATGGCAGCCTAGAGGGCTGGGATGGGGTGGGAGGGAGGTTCAAGAGGGAGGGGACATACGTATACCTATGGCTGATTCCTGTTGATGTATGGAAGAAACCAACACAGTGTTGTAGAACAATTATCCACGAATTAAAAATAAATTAAAAAAAAAAGAATGAATATATGTATATGTATAACTGAACTACTCTGTTGTACAGCATAAACTAACAACATTGTAAATCAACTGTACTCCAATAAAATTAAAATAAAAAGAAAAAAATGGTTAACAGGAAGTTTTAAACACTTAATACGCATGGCTTAGTTTAGAGAGAGCAAAAAGGTATTAAGAGCCCATCAATAAATACAGTAGCAGCAATCAAGTTTTTTTTTTTTTCTTCAGATCAAATTAGAAAATAATGTGATAATGCTTTAAGCTGCATGAGGGTAACTGAAGGTCAACATTTAAAAAAGACTCTATAATACATTAGTAGAAGAAAGAGCTTCCCCAAAATATACATAGTTGGAAGTAACACCTGGGAACAGCTTTGACTGCATGCTTAAAGAATTAGGGAGTTCTATATCTGTCTGGGGCCTGAACCAGAAGGTCGATGCTATCTTTCTAAAATATAAATCAGATTAAGTCACTTTATTGTTAAAAACTCTACCAGGTTCCCAGTGCAACCCTGGAGTGTGATGTTACTTCCTTTCCCCAGAATGGATTCAGTTTTTTCATTATCCAGCTAAAATGATACTGTCCTTTGAATATTCCTGCATCACATTTACTAAGTAATACTCTAATAATCTGCTTATAGCCTGAGCTTCCACACAGAGTAAACCCCTTAAAGATTAAGATGAGGTCTAATTTATGTTCATATATCCAACCCAATGCTGTTACGGTCTGAATTGAGCCCCCTGCCAAAACATGCATATTTGAAGCCCTAACTGCCAATGTGATTGTATTGGGAGACAGGGCCTTAAATGAGGAAATTCACGCTTCAGAGTTAAATCGAAGAAAGCAGGGAAAACCACTAGGCCATGCAGGCATGACCTAAATCAATCCCTTATGATTATATAGTAGAAGTAACAAATAGATTCAAGGGACTAGATCTGATAGACAGAGTGCCTGAAGAACTATGGACAGAGGTTCATAACATTGTTTAGGAGGCTGTGATCAAAGCCATCCCCAAGAAAAAGAAATGCAAAAAGGCAAAATGGTTGTCTGAGCAGACCTTAAAAATAGCTGAGAAAAGAAGAGAAGTGAAAGATAAAGGAGAAAAGGAAAGATATACCCATTTGAATGCAGAGTTCCATAAAAAGCAAGGAGAGATAGAAAGTTGCCCTAGGTGATCAGTGCAAAGAAATAGAGGAAAACAATAGAATGGGAAAGACCAGAGTACTCTTCAAGAAAATCAGAGATATCAGGGAACATTTCATGCAAAGACAGGCACAATAAAGGGCAGAATGGTATGGACCTAACAGAAGCAGAAGATATTAAGAAAAGGTGGCAAGAATACACAGAAGAACTATACAAAAAAGATCTTAATGTCCCAGATAATCATGATGGTGTGATCACTCACGTAGAGCCAGACATCCTGGAATGTGAAGTCAAGTGGGCCTCAGGAAGCATCACTACAAACAAAGCTAGTGGAGGTGATGGAATTCCAGTTGAGCTATTTCAAATCCTAAAAGATGATGCTGTGAAGGTGCTGCACTCAATATGCCAGCAAATTTTGAAAACTCAGCAGCGATCAAGGACTGGAAAAGATCAGATTTCATTCCAATCCCAAAGAAAGGTAATGCCAAAGAATGTTCAAACTACCACGCAATTGCACTCATTTCACACACTAGTAAAGTGACGCTCAAAATTCTACAAGCTAGGCTTCAATAGTACGTGAACTGAGAACTTTCAGATGTTCAAGTTGGATTTAGAAAAGGCAGAGAAATCAGAGATCAAATTGCCAATATATGTTGGAACATAGAAAAGGCAAGAGAATTCCAGAAAAACATCTACTCCTGCTTCATTGACTAAGATGAAGTCTTTGACTGTGTGGATCACAACAAACTGGAAAATCTCTTCAAGAGATGGGAATACCTAACCACCTCACCTGCCGCCTGAGAAATTTGTATACGGGTTAAGACGAAACAGATAGAACTGGGCATGGAACAACGGACTGATTCAAAATCGGGAAAGGAGTATGTCAAGGTTGTATATTGTTACCCTGCTTATTTAACTTCTGTGCAGAGTATGACATATGAAATGCCGGGCTGGATGAAGCACAAGCCGGATTAAGACTTACAGGAGAAATTATCAATAACCTCAGATATACAGATGATACCACCCTTATGGCAGAAAATGAAGAGGAACTAAAGAGCCTCTTAACGAAAGTGAAATGGGAGAGAGAAAAAGCTGGTTTAAAATTCTACATTCAAAAAACCAAGATCATGGCAATCAGTCCCATCACTTCATGGCAAATAGATGGGGAAACAATGGTAACAGTGACAGACTTTATTTTCTTGGGTTCCAAAATCACTGCAGATGGTGTCTACAGCCATGAAATTAAAAGACGTTTGCTCCTTAAGAAAAGCTATGACAAACCTAGACAGCATATTAAAAAGCAGAGATATTACTTTGCTGACAAAGGCCTGTATAGACAACGCCATGGTTTTTCCAGTAGACATGTAGGCATGTGAGAGGTGGACCATAAAGAAAGCTGAGCACCAAAGAATTGATGCTTTTGAACTGTGATGTTGGACAAGACTCTTGAGAGTCCCTTGGACTGCAAGGAATTCACACCAATCAATCCTAAAGGAAATGAGTGCTGAATATTCATTGGAAGGACTGATGCTGAAGCTAAAACTCCAAAACTTTGGCAACCTGCTGCAAAGATCCGACTCATTAGAAAAGACCTTGATGCTAGCAAATATTAAAGGCAGGAGGAGAAAGGGGATGAGATATTTGGATGGCATCACTGACTCAACAGACAGGAGTTTGAGCAAGCTCCGGGAGATAGTAAAGGACAGGGAAGCCTGGGGTGCTGCAGTCCATGGGGTTGCAAAGAGTCAGACACAACTGAGTGACTGTACAACAGGTTAAATAAGATCATAAAGGTGGGGCTCTAATCTAACCTGCCAGGTGTCCTTACATGATGAGGGAGACATATCAGATCTCTCTCCCAACATGCAAGCCCAGAGAAAATGGCATGTGAGGACACAGTGAGAAGGCAGCTGTTCACAAGTCTGGAAGACAGGCCTCATTGGAAACCAATCTGGACAGCACCTGGAAATTGAACTTTTAGCTTCTATATCATGAGAAAATAAATATCTGTTTTTTAAGCCAGTCTATGGTATTTTGTTATGGCAACCTGAGCTGACTAATACTGAGGAAGTATTTTGACCAAGAAGAGGGTTTTTAAAACCTAGTCTTAAACAATCCACAGATTAGTAAATTCCCTTCAAGCACATATTTTTTAGACAAATTATTTTAAAGCTGGAAATGTATGCAATTATACCCATAAAATCTTAGTCTTGATATGTGTAAGCAGCAACAAAACATTTTGATATGGTAACCCTGAAATAAGGGACATTCTGAGCAGGATAATTTGATGAAGTCAGGTCAGAATGACCCCAGTAGAAGGCAAAATCAATTTTTTTTTTCCATTAACATGTATTACGTGCAGAGACAGTGATGGTTCTTAATATATTCCTGCATGTCACCTATCCAGAGCTGGTAAGAGCGGTCACATTAGGAGGAGGTCACATTAAAATCATGGTTACCTATTTTATTGCACGAACTCAATAATAAAAACAGGTGACAGTAAAGAATTTTTTTATCTTTTCTGTACTCCAGCGTGTCTCTGTATCTAAAGAGCTGAGCCAAGTGTTACATAACCATGTGCTTCTAAAGCCTACTGCAATTCTTATTCCATGATCTTTTAATAGCAGGAGCAATGTAGAAGTTACTATTTTAGGAAGATTTTATTCTTTATGAATATAGTTTCTTCACAGGAATTTGAAGAAGAATCTGAGCTAGAGTATAAGCTAAAATATTGTTCACATAAATAGGAAGCTTATGTGTTTATCTTTGGAAGAATGTAGCAAATTAATTAAACTTAGTGTTCAGAAGACTTGGGAAATTCTAATGGGAAAAAATTGTTCTATCCTTAATTCCAGTTAGTGCTGAACATGGAGCTCTACGGAACCTACAATAAAAGGAAAAGTATTTCTGTTCCATGTAGATGCTTTCTTGCTTTGTAAGTCTGTAAACTGAAATCAGAGCAGTTAAGTGATTTGTCCAAGTTCACAGACCTACTAAACTTTTTAATTGGGAAGAAAAACATATGTGTGTGTTAAGAGCCCCCAAGTTCTTTGCACTGAAACGTGGCATTGGCAATCGACTGACAAAGAATGGGTAAGTAACACTGAAAGTATTCACCCAGCTCTAAGGAAAGAGCTGAGCGCCGAAAAACTGATGCTTTTGAACTGTGGTGTTGGAGAAGACTCTTGAGAGTCCCTTGGACTACAAGGAGATCCAACCAGTCCATCCTAAAGGAGATGAGTCCTGGGTGTTCATTGGAAGGACTGATGCTGAAGCTGAAACTCCAATACTTTGGCCACCTCATGCAAAGAGTTGACTCATTGGAAAAGACCCTAATGCTTGGAGGGACTGGGGGCAGGAGGAGAAGGGGGCGACAGAGGATGAGATGGCTGGATGGCATCACCGACTCGATGGGCATGAGTTTGAGTAAACTCTGGGAGTTGGTGATGGACAGGGAGGCCTGGCGTGCTGCGATTCATGGGGTCGCAAAGAGTCGGACACGACTGAGCGACTGAACTGAACTGAACTAAGAAAGAGAATCCCTTTGTAACACTGTTACAAAGCCAATGAAGACTTTAATCAGAAAAAAATAAAATAAAGTGAGACATTAGAGGGAGCTTTGTCATAAGTCTTGAGGGGCTATTGTGGGAAAAGGGCAGGATGATTTTCAAATAATCAATAATTTCATTCCAAAGGAAAACCTGAAACATTACATTAGGGGAAGAAAGAAAAGAGAACCAGCATAGAGCTCATTCTCCAGTAAGAACAAAAGCTAATCAACAGAAAGTGGTTAAAAAAATAAATAAATAAAATTAAAAAGCTTTCTGCAGCAGTAGTGTGATATACATCTACATCCACAGAGTAATTTATACAAAAGCTTTGACACGCAATCTAAAGTTCACTGAGACAATTCATACTTTATAAGATGTTTCAGGGCATTTGCCTTTAGGAACACACAAACAAAAATTTCTGCCCAACCCACCTCTTTATTTTTTCCTTTTAAAATTTTCTATATTTGAAGATAAAAAAATTATTACACTGTCCCTAAGAAAAAAAATTCTTCTCTAGTATACAAATTCAATATACTTATTTCTGAATAACATGGAGGTTCAAAAACAGTCAAAACTGGCATTTTATTTTAGAAATTATTTTCAAGAAATAAGTAGAGAGGAAAAAAGCTCTCCATTAAATGTCTTCCTTTTTCTGAAATGAAGGAAGAATGGGGGTAGAGGAAGGGAGGAGAAGAGGGAGAAAAGAAGGGAAAAAGGAATCACCAAGTACAAACAGAAGCCAGACAAAGAAAGCTAGAATCATCTGGCAGTGCCTTAATAAACTTCCTGGATGTGAAATTTATTTTCCTTGGGCTAGATTCTTTCACTTCAAATGATCAGATGAACTCTGCCAACTTTGGAACGATATAACAAATCAAATGGGAACTGCATTTTTCTATTTTCCAGTTATCAAGAAAAACCTCTCCAAGGCAGGGTATCCTTCACAGAGTTCCTATGGTAATGTTTATATTTACCCAGGACCCTGAGTCCAGATCATCAAGTGTGTGGCTTTTGCATATGAAATGTGGACAAGGTAAATTTACCTTCAGAAGGCACCTAGCCCTTCCTCCAAATCAGCAACAATGCACAGCCAACAATCAACTCCCACTCCATTTTCAGTTACATAATAAATACCTAATACAAGCTTGCTTTATACAAGTATTTTAGACACTCAATGAAGTTCTTTATAGTAACTATGCTGGAACAATAGGCTTTAGACTGTGATCGAGATTTAGATATAACATGAAATCTCATCGGATCACTAAGATGAAATTCCACCTGTGCAGTCTATAACCAAAAGCACTAAATAAATTTAAAGGACTATAGCGATACGTAACTTACTAAATTTTTCCTAGAAAAACGTCTAGGTCATAAAAAACAGAAGACAAATGATGCTGAGGATTTTCAAAGAATCAAAAAACTAAAACTATACAAGTTATTTATATTCAAGTTTGTACGTGCTTTAACCTAAACACTTTTTTGAAAACTTAAATATAATAGTATGTAAAAACAGTCACAGAGAACAAAATTTCATTCACTTATGCTTGTCACAATGGGGGCTAGATAATCTTGAGTTTTATCGGACAAAAGCAATCATGGAAATATTACAATGTGACAAGTGTTGGCCTTTTGCTCTTTTAGCTTATGACTACTCTCCAAAAAGCGGGGAAAGTATTTGGAGGTCAGTTGGAATAGCCATTATTGAACCAAGAATCCCCCTTATAACAAAGGAGATGTTTTTGGACACAACTAGTGGTGGTAGTAAGTGTAACTTTAACTGAAATCCTCTAAAAAATTGTGATGAAATCTGCCATATTTTAACATCCATACAATGACTGATGTGACTTTCCACAACAATATAAACAGACAGAAAAACAGACAGACAGACAGAGAGACAGACAGATAGATAAATAGATGGACGTATTTTCTCTCTTCTGAAAAAGTGTGGTATGAGGCAGAACTAATTTGTGCAGAAACTTATGTCAAGTAGTAGGATTTATGTTATCAATAGCCCCATTTGACAAATGAAAAAACTTAAAGAGTTTAAGAGAGCTGTTCAAGATCACACAGCTTAATAATGACACGGGTTGTAATCTGGGTCTATATGACTCAAAAGTCAACGTTATTTTCCTTCCCTAAGTATTTTCCCAGCCAAGTTAAGTATCTACAGTTCCTCTGCACCTATTTTTACTATCTCATGGCTCCAAAGTCCCCTAACCATGTCCACTGATGTGGCATACAGGGAAGAGAGGTTTGGAGTATGGAGATTTACCTGCTATATAACCTGTGCATTTTAGACAAATCATTTAACCTCTCTGACCCTCAGTCTCCTCATCCCATGAAAGAAAATAAAAACTGTCAGGTAAGATATGGTGGCAACAGGAAGGTACCCTCAAAGAACCTAAAAATGAATGAAAATAAGATAGTCTTCTAAGAGACAAATGACAAAAATCAGCATAAATCAGTACAGAGAGATACAGACATGCTTGGATTTATTTAGTATCACTGAGTAAATTATTAGGTTGAATAATATTAAAGTGCTGTTTTGTCAATGAAAGATTATCAGATAGCAGTAATTTTTAAAGATTCAACCTATATTTAACCTCTCCAGGGCTCAATTTTCTTCATATGCAAAACTGGGAGAACAATATTACGTACATCAAAGGTCTGTTAAGAACATTATACTATATGATTTACTGTAGGCAAAGACTTGTCACTGAGTAAGGCTCCCTGAATCTTCTAAACTATATGAAAATAAACAGAAAAATTCATAGACCACCATTTGTCATCTCCAACCTCATCAACCACCTCCAGTTCCTACTAATACAACAGTCATTCCTTTCTACCACCTCATTGGGAAGGCTAGAAGTGAGAAGCTAACTAATGGGAATGCCATGCGAAAGTGTTTCAGGACTGGAAAGCCAATGTAGACCTTAGCCACTGTTGTTACAGATAATGTCCGGCAGAATGCCAGCTCTGGACAATATGTGGAAATAAAGACTCTTTCTAGCTGCTCTTCTGGCCACCTGGTCATTTATCCTAGGTAAATGCTAGAATGTTACAGGTACCATTCTGCATCTGTTCAGTTAACACATGATGTAAGCTTAAAATCTGGAACAACAAATCCTTTTGAGAGACCCTTCTGAATTTATAACCTTTGAAACTGATCTATAACATAGAAAAAGTGGGCCACAGGTAGTTCTAAGATTGGGATTAGAAGTACCTGCAATCTGTTTTTAAGCTTCTGACCTATCAGGCCCTCCGGTATCCACCGGGACACGTGCTGTCAGACACGACTTATGAAGGGTCAGCGGAGACAAAGGCCTAAGGCACAGAAGGTCTAGTCTTCAAAATACATGCATTAAGACTTAAGAAAACACCTGTGTGGCTACAGACAACTAGCACAGATTGATCAAAATCAGCTAGTCTCTTCTCCTTTTAATCAGAATTAAAATGTTGTACATGGTAATAAATCTTCCCAGAAACTTTATGACCTTTCTTGATTTAGAGTTGTTCCTTGACATAAGCAAAACTATTTGCCCTAAACCTCTTTCAGGCTCAGTAACAATTTTTTATTAATTAACTTTAATTGTAGTAAGTTTGCATGCATTACCTCGGCTCCCAAGCAGTCCAATGAAATGGGCATTATTATTGACTTCATTTTACAAACAGGGAAACTGTTCTAAGAGATTCAGTAAGTTGTCATAGAATTCAAACCCAGGCATTCTGGTTCCAGGGCCAGCCCTTTTTACCACTCTGCCCTACTGCCTTTAATAAAGGAACTACACTTAAGTAGTGCATAATACTTTATTAATTTAGGCCCATCACTTTTACATTGATAGCATTTTTTTTTTTAAGTCCAACTGAAATTAACCATTTCACTATCAAGTATGGCAGAATGTGTTAGAATGTTACAAAAGGTTTGAGCAAAGGACACCATCTTCAAGCACCTCCAGATATCTCCGGGTAACTATTCCTAAAGCCACCATCACTCTTATCAACAGTTCTTTGCTACAGAACATGTCTGCCTCCTCTGACTCTTCTCGAAGTCGAATCAACACAACTGTGAGTTTTTAAGTGTATTAACAGGTCTCAAAGGTTCTCTCATTCAAATTCCCAAGTTGGGCAGGAGTCCTTAGCTTCAATGAGCATGGTGTATGAAAGTGAGGGACACAACACTCTCCTCTCATGAGAGAACTCATTTCATTTCTCAATAGTTCTAATTCCCATGAAGTTCTTCCCCAGGCAACCTTCACCACATATAGCATTAAAAAAAATTTTGTTTTTCAGGCAGTGTAGATATCAAAGGGTGTTAAGTCTGAATTCTCTTTCTTGGCCAATCAATCATTTAACCTCTTTAGAAAGAGGTTTTATGAAAGGAATTTGAGATTTTTACCTTATAAAGATAAGGTAAAAAGAAAAGCAGATCCAGACCACAAAAGAATTTGTCACAAAAAGAAGTGTTATCTGGTAAATAAAAGTTTTCTTGGTTGGAACATCCAGGACATTATAAGACAAAGGAAATCACAGACTTGAAGAAAAAAAAAATCCCATAACGGTTCACTCCTATATAAAGGGGGTATTCAGTCAGTCAGGAGGATAAAAACAAATCTCTGAACTATCAGATTCTTCAAAAGCTGAGACTGAAAAGGAAGAAGCGAAGAGACTGTAAGTCTTTTCCCATGGGGGTTGAAACACACATTCATCCCCAACAAATGCCATGCTATTCAGGGACAGCATGTCAAGTTTTCCCCAAATTTGACTTTTTGACAATTCAGACTCCCTTGTATACCTATTTAGAAGAACAATACACCACTACTCAATTTTTCAATCAAATAAAAATGACCAGTTCAGTTCAGTCACTCAGTCGTGTCTGACTCTTTGCAACCCCATGGACTGCAGCACACCAGGCCTCCCTGTCCATCACCAACTCCCGGAATTTACTCAAACTCATGCCCATCGAGTCAGTGATACCATCCAACCATCTCATCCTCTGTCTCCCCTTCTCCTTCTGCCCCCAATCTTTCCCAGCATCAGGGTCTTTTCATATGAGTCAGCTCTTCGCATGAGGTGGCCAAAGTATTGGAGCTTCAGCTTAAGCATCAGTCCTTCCAATGAATATTCAGGACTGATTTCCTTTAGGATAGACTGGTTGGATCTCCTTGCAGTCCAAGGAACTCTCAAGAGTCTTCTTCAACACCACAGTTCAAAAGAATCAATTCTTCGGCGCTCAGCTTTCTTTACAGTCCAACTCTCCCACCCATACATGACTACTGGAAAAACCACTTGGTCCAACTTTAAATACCAACACAATGCTAACAAAAGATGACAAGGCAAAATCTCATGGTAACCTTCCATTGATACAAAAAACAGTTAAAGAACTGCATAAATCCTAAGGATGATCAATTATGTCCGTGATGTTCACTCTACAAACATGCAGTCACAGAATCCATCCCAGGGCTCCTTCTAAGCAGTGGCTCCTGATATCAAATTACAATTACAATTCATATTCAGTGATGGCAATTACTAGGTTCCAGAACCTTTAATGCATGGGGGCAGAAGTGACAGGAGAGAGACTGAATGGGGAGCAGAAGGAGAGAGAGAGAGCAATGGGTGAGTAGGAGAGCTGACCGGAGAAATTACTTTCCATACATTTAAGTAAACAACACACTTTTGTATTTGCACCAGAAAACACTGCTGAAGGGAAATAATGTCAGCTGCTCCCACAAATTCAAACACACACACACATCCCCTACTAGACATCACTGAGTACCACAATTAACTTAGAAATTCTTCTAAAAGAGACAGAATGGCAACAGTGCCAAAAATAACAGAAATCAGTTGAGAAGCCAGCACACTGAAACAAAACGGGACTCATATTTTTATGTCAGAGTAAGTTTGTTTTATAAACCAAAGCTGTCAAACCTGGGGACAAAAGTATCCCTGGTTTTGTGCAACTCAAAGACTTTTTATAGGCTACACCCTCTCCCTCTACCCCTACGCTAACTCATGTAAGTGGTAAAGTTAAGGAAATGAATGTTTTCTTAAGTGTCTTATATTTATGCCAATTTGCTTTTCTCTGAAACAGGAGAACCTCTTTGCTTTATAGACACTAAAATAGAACACAATGATCTTAAAGGATATTCAGTGCAAATAACCACTTAATGGAAAATTTCAATTATGTAAAATTAAGTTGACTTTGATTGCAGTTAGTCATCAATCTTTTATATATTTGTGATTTATTTTGTTAATATAACATTATACCAATGCTTGGTATTCAGAGGAACATTTGACAAGATGAGTTTTCAAGAACACACTGTGCAAAAGTAAGAATCAAGATAATCACAAGATAGTTAACTCAGCACAAATTCAAAATGAGGTAATGAGTATGCTTTAGTAAATCACTACTATTACTCCAAACATTTGTTAACTTAAAAAATTTCTTAGTACTTCACTGAAACTCAGTTATACATAAACAGGGGAGACATCCATCTATCATCAAAGCTCCTTTTTTTTTTTCTCTTTAATACTAGGACTAGAAAGGAGAAGTATTAAGTTGAAATGTAGAAAAGTGGATGTAAGAAAAAAAAAGAAAAAAAATCAATAAGTCAAAAAAAAAATAAAAAAATAAAAATGGAGTTTGTCTTTAAAAAAAAAAAAAAAGAAAAGTGGATGTATACTGCAAGGAAAACTGATACTTACTTTAAATTCTAGAACACTGGAAGGAAAAGACTCCCCCACTCGATATGAAGGTGACAAGTACAGTGTGCTGGAAAGGACAGGGGAGAGATGAAACACAACGTGGCATGACATTACAACTCGTTTCCTATGAGCAGGAGTTTGCTTCCAGAGTTCTAAGCCCCTCTAGAGCTCAGGATGCCCTTTCGCACAGGTTAGGTAAAGGTATCTTTGAGTTATAACGAGGGACACCGTACAGCCTGGATTTGCCAAAGACAGTTAGTTTATCTCAGACCAGCTGTCCAGGTATAGTTATTAATTCCACTCACTTTCACTCTCTAAAGTGTCCTATTTGTACAACGCTTTATAATGTCACTCTAAGTAATAATGGAAATTAACCACAGTGGACAATACCTTTTCTATGGGAAAAAACATGTTCTAGCTTACAAATGAGCTTGGAGACATAAAGTGTACCATCAGAGATTTAGTAATTTCTGTGTGTGCGCTCAGTTGCCTAGTCATGTCTGACTCTGTGTGACTCTATGGACTGTACCCCACTAGGCCCTTCTGTACATGGAATTTTTCAGGCAAGAATAATGGAGTGGGTTGACATTTCCTACTCCAGGGGATCTTTCCAACACAGGGATTGAACCCGTGTCTCTTGCGTCCCTGCATTGGCAGGTGGATTCTTTACCTTTGTACCACCTGACCTATTTGGCCCACTAATCCTGCTTTCTAAGTGCCCCACCAACTTTATTTTGTTTTAGTGTATTTCCTCTCAAATGACTTCAAAACATCCCCACAGTTATTGTGAAAAAGTGAAAGAAAAAAGGGGGGAGGGCTTCACCAAAATTATTGTGCCTTCCAATAAATAACAAGCTATAATTGTGCTCTATCATTACTTTATGTGTCACAGTGAAAATAAATAACTTCATTAAAGAGTTAATATTTTATTCACTCACTCATGAAATACTGAGTGCCTACTATTTTCTGGATATTAGTTTAGGCACTGGTGACACACTTCTCATGGAGTTTGCATTCTAGTAGGGATAAGACAAGGAACAATGAGTGTGTGTGTATATATATATATACATATATATATATATATATATATATATGTGGTTACACATACACACACACACACACACTCTCACACAAATATTGGCCCCGCTGCACAGGATGCAGAATTAGTTCCCCAACCAGGGTTCAAACCTGCATCCCCTGAAATGGAAGCACAGAATCCTAACCACTGGACCACCAGGGAAATCCCAATGAGTACCTTTTTATATACTGTCTGGTAGACATAAGTCCTCTAGAGAAAAATCAGAATGCGAGAGAGCAGAGTAGAAGGAGGTGAAAGGAGTAAGGAAGTGAGTCAATAGCTATCTGAGGTACAAAGGGCAAAGGACATAATTAGCCGATTTGAGAAAAAATAAGGAGGGTCTGATGTTAAATGGGTTAATTGCAAAATAGTGGGATATAAGATCAGAGAGGGAGCTGGAGGCTATATCATATATGTAGGACTTTGTAGTTTTGATTATGATTAAGATAGGGAAGCCCTCTGAGGGTTGGGTTCTGAACAAGGACTGGCATGATGGAACTTACTTTTAAAGGCTTATTCTGGCTACTATATTAAGAATAAAGTGGGGGCTGGGGGAAGGAGGCAGGAAGAGTACAGGGAGACAGGCGGACTACTGATAAGGCCAGTACGGTTAACAATTCAGGCTGGAGCTGATGGTAACTTGGATCAAAGTGATAGTAGTCAGGGTGTTAAAAAGTGGCTGATGTCTGAATTTACTAAGAAAGTTTTCATTTTTAAACTATTTTAGAGTTACAGAAAAATTTCTAACACAGTACAGAGGTCCCATACAACCCTCATCCAAGTTTCCCCAATTGTTATCATCTTCTGGAATATTTGTCACAACTAGGAAACCAACTGGAGAAGGCAATAGCACCCCACTCCAGTCCTCTTGCCTGGAAAATCCCATGGACAGAGGAGCCTGGTAGGCTGCAGTCCATGGGATCGCTGTGTAGGACACAACTGAGTGATTTCACTTTCACTTTTCACTTTCATGCATTGGAGAAGGAAATGGCAACCCACTCCAGTATTCTTGCCTGGAGAATCCCAGGGACAGAGGAACCTGGTGGGCTGCCGTCTATGCGGTCGCACAGAGTCGGACACGACTGAAGCGACTTAGCAGCAGCAGCAGCAGCAGGAAACCAACACTGTCATATGATTATTAATGAAGCTCTAGACGTAATTACTTTGAACTAAACTTAGACTGCGCAATTGTCCTGGATCTATTTTTAAGTAAATAAGATTTAGTAGAGTCCACAAGTCTGCAAAATTCAGACTTAAATTGAAGAAAGCAGGGAAAACCATTAGGCTAAGTAGGTATGATCTAAGTCAAATCTCTTATAATTATACAGTAGAATTTAACAAATAGATTCAAGGGATTAGATATGATAAAGACAGAGTGCCTGAAGAACTATGGATGGAGGTTCATAACACTGTACAGAAGGTGGTGATCAAAACCATTCCCAAGAAAGACGGATGCAAAAAGGCAAAATGATTGTTTGAGCAGACCTTAAAAATAGCTGAGAAAAGAAGACACGAAAGGCAAAGGAGAAAAGGAAAGATCTACCCATTTGAATGCAGAGTTCCAAAGAATAGCAAAGAGAGAGGAGAAAGCCTTCCTCAGTGATCAATGCAAAGAAACAGAGGAAAATAATAGAATGGGAAAGACTAGAGATCTCTTCAAGATAATTAGAAGTACTAAGGGAACATCTCATGCAAAGATGAGTACAGTAAAACAGAACAAATGCTATGGACCTAACAGAGGCAGAAGCTATTAAGAAGAGGTGGACAGTATGCACAGAGCTCCACAAAAAAAGTCTTAATGACCCAGATAACCATGATGGTACGATCACTCACCAAGTGCCAGATATTCTGGACTGCAAAGTCACATGGGCCTCAGGAAGCATTACCATGAACAAAGCTAGTGGTGGTGATGGAATTCCAGCTGAGCTATTTCAAATCCTAAAAGATGATGCTGTGAAACTGCTGCACTCAATATGCCAGCAAATGAGGACACAGGGCTGAGAAAGATCAGTTTTCATTCCAACCCCAAAGAAGGGCAATGCCAAAGAATGATCAAACTACTACACAATTGCACTCATTCACAAGCTAGCAAGGTCATGCTTAAAGTTCTTCAAATTAAGCTTCAACAGTATGTGAACTGAGAACTTTCATATGTACAAACTGGGTTTAGAAAAGGCAGAGGAACCATAGATCAAATTGACAACATCCCTTGGATCACAGAAAAAGCAAGAGAATTCCAGAAAAACATCTAATTCTTCTTCACTGACTATGCTAAAGTCTTTGACTGTGTGGATCACAACAAACTGTGGAAAATTCTTAAAGAGATGGGAATAACAGACCACCCAATCTGCCTCCTGAGAAACCTCTATGCAGGTCAAGAAGCAACAGTTAGAACTGGACCTAGAACAACGGAAAAATTGGGAAAGGAATATGTCAAGGCTGTGTACTGTCATTCTGCTTTTTAAATTATAGGCAGGGTACATCATATAAAATGCCAGGCTGGATGAAGCACAAGCTAGAATCAACAATGTCCAGAGAAATATTAATAACCTCATATATGCAGATGACACCACCTTTATGGCAGAAAGCAAAGAGGAACTAAAGAGCCTCTTGATGAAGTTGAAAGAGAAAAGTGAAAAAAGTGGCTTAAACACTCAAGATTCAAAAAACTAAGATCATAGCATCCAGTCCTATCACATCATAGCAAATAGATGAGGAAAAAATGCAATCAATAACAGATTTTTTTTCATTTATCTTTATTATTTGACAGATTTTATTTTCTTGGGTTCCAAAATCACTGTGTCCACATTGATATATTATGTCCACACATATATAATGAGAGAGAGAATGCATATATTAACGCATATATATATGGAATTGAGAAAGATGGTACTGACGATCCTACGTGCAGAGCAGCAAAGGAGACACAGACATAAAGAACAGACTTTTGGACTCAATGGAAGAAGCCAAGGGTGGGATGATTTGAGAGAAAAGCACTGACACATGTATATTACCATATCTAAAACAGATTACCAGTGTAAGTTCCATGCATGAAGCAGGGCACCCAAAGCAGGTGCTCCAGGACAACCCAGAGGGATAAGGTGGGGAGGGAGGTGGATGGGGGTTCAGGATAAGGGGGACGCATATGTGTCTGCCGCTGATTCATGATAAGCGTATGGCAAAAACCTTCACAACATTGTAAAGTAATTATCCTTCAACTAAAATAAATAAATTAATTGGAAAAAATCCACATTCTACCATAATTCTCTTTATTGAAGCTTAAAAATCTCAACTGTCGAAATTTCAGTAAAAGTCTTTTAAAAATTAACACAGTTTACAGAAAGTATTATTTTTAAAAACAGAATATATCATCAAACTTTTGTTGGTAAAAGAAACATTCTTTTGGCAAATTTTAGACCAAAAAAGTACAAAATTGAGATTTTATAGAAATATATTTAACCATTCATTTCTTCATTGTTGCATTTCTGACTAATATTGATAATCTACAGGCTCTTCAGAGTGAAATTTGGAGCAAGATTTATTACATTTTTAATGACTTTCAGAGAGTAAGGAATCTAAAAAAGTAAGATGTCAATGAAAGCTTATCAATAAAAATGCATTAATTTACAACAGAAAGGAAGAATTCAGGCATATCTGTAACAATTTACAATTGGCAAAAGACTTGCTGACATGTCTTATTCCAAATGGTATGTTTCTGAAGTTTATATATCAGTATTTCCAGATTTGAACATTAAACAATGAAAAATGTTTTCTCAATTCAGTTCTTTCCAAAGAGAAAATGAATGATGAGAACTATCATAGGCTATGACAGAGCATAATGACAATTTTATATCCTGCCCTTGCTGGGTAAATGGGCTGGAATTTTACAACATAACCAAAATACTAGCTTACAAAAGACAGAATCAAGAGTTTATGGATGTATGTGTATGACTTTTTACAAAAAGTAAATTCTTCAAGCAGTTATTTGAGTTTTCCTTTAATTCTGCATCTGATCCCTTCCCTCCATTTCTATCAGTATCATTTCCTCTTGCCTGTTAGCTAAGCTCTTTCTCCTATTCATTGATGTAGCAGTCAAAAAAACTGAGCTTAATTTAATTCCTGAAAGGTTTTACCTCTTTAAACCTCATTTTCTTCATCAGAATAAATGCAATAAATATCTCATATCTACTTCTTAAGGTTATTAATGGGGACAGTTAAATAATGGATATAAAAGTTACTTATAAACTGTAAGGAGGTCTGTTAGGGTATGATCCTCCTATTCCTGGAACAAAGACATACCCATGTTATCACCCTGACACGAATTCTTCAAGGACTTTTGTTATTCCTTAGAGATAAGGTCCTTGGCCTGGCAATCAAGAACATCTGCAATCTAACCACAATATATACCTCTGGCTTTTGTCATCATTGTTTAGTCATTAAGTCAAGTACAACTCTTTTGCAACTCCATGGACTGCAGCCCACCAGGATCCTCTGTCCATGGGATTTCCCAGGCAAGAGTACTGGAGTAGGTTACCATTTTCTTCTTCAGGGGATCTTCCTGACCCAGGGATCAAGCCTCCATCTCCTATATTGGCAGCTGGATTCTTTACCACTGAGCCACCAGGGAAGGCCCCCTTTGGCTTTACTTCCTCATAAAATAATCTACTTTCAAATTACATTATACCAGTGTTTATCAGATTGCACATTTTAACTCATTCGTGAACCAGGAAGTCACTGAGTAGATTGTAACTACAATTAAAAAAAAAAAAAAAAGAATAGAAAATTCTGAGTATATGACACGTAGTAAGGGTTAAGTATTGTTCTGTGAAATTTATCTTTCAAGGCTGTTTATACACATTACTAGTGAAAGTGAAAGTGAAGTTGCTCAGTTGTGTCCGACTCTTTGCACCCCCTTGGACTGTAGCCCACCAGGCTCCTCTGTCCATGGGATTTTCCAGGCAAGAGTATTGGAGTGGGTTGCTAACTCCTTCTCCAGAGGATCTACCCGACTCAGGAATCGAACCCGGGTCTCCCGCATTGTAGGCAGATGCTTTACAATCTGAGCCACCAGAGAAATGAATACACATTACTAGGAAGGGATGTAAAACATGGTTCTTACTCTAGGGTCTAGACAAAAAAGGTTTGGAAAATGCTATAGTAAACTACTCACTCTTCCACTGTCATACCTTAATGATCCTCAATCACCTAGCCTTGCACCCAGACTGCCTTTTTACCTAAACTCTCTGGGTCTCTTTGCCTTATCTGAAAAACAGAGGTAACACAAATAGCCATTTCACAGTGCTACTATGAACAACAGATCAAAGTCCTTTCTTAAAAGGTATCAAATGAGATGAGGCACCAAGAGATTTTCTCTGCCCTTCCTTCCTTCCTGACTGTAAACCTCTAAGACAAGGTAAATAAGTTGTGTCAGTATGCTTAAACAATGGAGACAAAAGAAAAATTAACCCAGAGAATACCAAATTGTAACATCTATAAGATTAGGAGTTTCCTATGATCTCTGGTCCCAAGATACTATTCACATGAAAGGGCCTTTAGGTCAAACCATATATGAAGGGATGCCTGAAGACAGAATTTAACAATATTTCCTTGATGACTGAGGGCAAAAATTACAACCTTTCCATAACAGAGTGGTGTCCTCTGGATCTACTGAGATTCCTGGGGGCTCTCTGTCACTATTCTACTGTGCTTTCAGTAATGAAGAAACAAATCAAAGTTCAAAATTTTCTACTCTCATTACTCTCTCTCTCTACACACACACACACACACACACACACACACAAAATACTAAAACATGAGCTGATATATAAACACACATCCCTACAGCTGCTCACAACTCTTCAAGGCTATCACCCACTAATACAGTATACTCTGCTTATTATAACATTCAAGGCCTTCTATTTCCAACCCCAACTTGTACTACGTCACTTTAAGTTTCTATCCCTCAGAAAAAATTCTGCTGCTAATAATTTGTGACTAATTCTCCCCTGCCTCTATTTGATGCCAACTTTTACATTCAACCCTATTTACTGTCATAGTTCTATGCTGCTTCTACTGCTGCTAAGTCACTTCAGTCGTGTCCGACTCTGTGCAACCCCATATACGGCAGCCCACCAGGCTCCACCGTCCCTGGGATTCTCCAGGTAAGAACACTGGAGTGGGTTGCCATTTCCTTCTCCAATGCATGAAAGTGAAGAATGAAAGTGAAGTCGCTCAGTCATGTCTGACTCTTTGCAACCCCATGGACTTCAGCCCACCAGGCTCCTCCGTCCATGGGATTCTCCAGGCAAGAGTACCAGAGTGGGGTACCATTGCCTTCCATTACAATTAGAGAATTTTCAGGAACATTTATCTTGATTTATGCTTCAAGGCTTGACTCAAATGGCCTCCTTTCCTGAGATCCTCTCTTTTTTGAATTCTACAAGTAAAAAATAATCTCTCCAACTTCCAAACTGTTCGTACCTTGTATCACTCATGGGTGGTAGTGTTGCTACAATTGAGTCCATTATTTTATTTCTCTTACTAGATCTGTCTTCTAGAACAGAAATTAAATGCAAGGTTTTAGACTCAGATAGTCATTTACTGAATGCAAGTTCTTGGACAAATTTATTCCACTTTTTTAACGCTCGAGTCCCTTATCAATCAAATTGTGAGTAGTAATAAATAAAATGTCTTAGTAAAGGGTACAGTACCTAAGAGTTTAATATTGACAGCTATTAAAAATGGCTCTGTTTCAGATCTTTGTACTCCCTAGAGCAATCAGCACCTAGGTATAACTTGGGTGCCGAGTTTAGGAAAACTTAGGTAGTCTTTGACTTACTTTCCCAGTCTCCCCAGACCCGATCAGTCACCACCCAGTCTCCCCAGGCCTCTTTAGGCACCAATCTTTGATAGCTATGGTTCTTGAATACCTTGAACAAAATGTCCTTTCCTCACTACCCTTCCTAGCCCTCCAGTCCAACCACAAAATGCAATCAAAATTAATCTTCATAATCATACTGATATTTTAATTGCCAAACTGTGTCTGTTTTCAGTTTCTGTCCTAGTTTTTCTGTCTGTAGTATTCAGCACTCTTGACTAGCTCCCTCTAAATTCTCTTTCTGTACTTTCAAAACCAATATACCAATTTTCCTTCCTCTATCTTTCCAATAGTATCTTGTCAATTGTTCTAATTGCTTTTCATATGCCTGCCCCTTAAATGTTGCTGTTCCCTGGGATCTGTGACCTGGCTTTCACACTCTCATCCACTCTATGGAGTCAGATTATCTATAGCTTGGAATCCCAAATCACCATAGACAAAGAGGCATACAACTCTCTATGCTAAAATTACTTTATCTGTTAAATAGGCATGATAATATTATTACCTATAACTTCAAGGGCTGAAATTTATACACTAAGACACATTTCTGAAAATCCATAGAAAGTAATATCTGACATATGCAAAGTGCCATATAAACATTTCACTTTTCTCCCCTTTGGCTTCAACCATTATATATGTAGACAATTCACAAACCTTCTCTATCATAGCATTCATTATACTGTACTATCTACAGAGTTCTACCATTAGATTTCTAGTTCCTCAAAAGCACGTTAATTCAATCACGGAATTATGAAGGCTAACACATAGTAAGCACTCAAGAAATGTGCAGACTAAATGGGTAAATGTTTTTAAGATCATCAACTGCTTATGCTGGACCCCTCCTTTAATCTTTAGTGCATTCCCCACACTCCTGAGTCATACTAAATCTTTAACTAAGCATTGAGATTGTCTATGATCTACCAACTTTCGCCAGCTCTAGCTCCTGTTATTCCTCTTGTATACCAGTAAAAACCAATAGACCGTTCCAAATCAGATGCTTCCCCAAAGCCCCCAAAATGCCAATCAAGTCTTTTATACTGGAGTGGTTACAGTCTCTTGCTGTATTTCTATCACTGGTGATGATACTGCACAGAATAGACAACACACCTGCACGTAATATTTGGAAAGGTTAGAAAAAACCTAAAAGTGATAGAAAATATTATCAGTTCTTGAATAAAAAAGCAAGTGGGAAATAGAGCTGAAAAGGGCCCATATGGAAGAATGTCTATTCCAAGATACTTTGAGCCAGTTGAGAAATCTGCTCAAGGCCACACAGTGATCCATTGGCAGCACAGAAGTCAGGCTCCCAGGCCATT
Source organism: Muntiacus reevesi (assembly GCF_963930625.1). Classification (NCBI taxonomy): domain Eukaryota; kingdom Metazoa; phylum Chordata; class Mammalia; order Artiodactyla; family Cervidae; genus Muntiacus; species Muntiacus reevesi. The sequence continues at coordinate 72,770,209 of NC_089257.1, forward strand.
AGCCCTTCTAGGTCAACCTAACAAACCAGGTCCACTTTATCCCAGTGTGGTCACTCATGGGACTCTCTCCTGGCCCCAGCATTAAGCTGGAAAATGCAGGACTTACATGTTACATGACATGGAGAAGCCAAATCCTGGTGGTCTTTGTCAAAGAACTCACTCATTAGAAAAGACCCTGATGCTGGGAAAGACCAAAGGCAGGAGGAGAAGGGGATGATAGAGAATGAGATGGTTGGATGGCATCACTGACTCGATGGACATGAGTCTGAGTAAACTCCGGGAGTTGACGATGGACAGAGAAGCCTGCTGTGCTGTAGTCCATGGGGTTGCAGAGTTGGACACGACTGAGTAACTGAACTGAACAATCTGGCACTTAATGATAAAAGCTAATCTTAAATCCCAAACCTATAATCTAACACTTCTAATAGATCTACAGTAGACTACAAGTATCAATCTTAATTTTTTCTTTTACTTAGAATAACTCAATATTTTCTCTTCCTTCTTTCACTTTCTGTTATCCTCAAAGAACACACAAAAATACCATGTACCAGCTGTACTGAGGAGGGCAAGAATCCTACAGCTGGATGTATGCCAGAAGGCAGCGATCAATAGAAGTTGTGTTTAGAATTTAGATGAGACTCATGCTAAAAGCAATTCAATGAGGCTGAAGCTCTACAACAATATACTTTCTATTTTTCAAAGAAAAGCTGCACTAATATAAATAAATGAATAAGACTGAGATTGTGTATCATTTTCAACTGAATGAAATGAAATGACTTTAGAAAATCAAAATCAAATGTGTCCATAATAAAGGGGAAAACTGATGCACATAGCTGAAAATCAATATAAGTAAAATAAAACAATTGGTCTTAATTCTAGCAGTGATTATCTTACAGTTCAAAGACAGACAAGCAATATATTTCTTGATAAAGGCACTTTTGGATCATGCATATTCTATTTCTGCAGCATTTTAGAAGCTTAACAACTGATCTGGAATTGCAAGAAATTTACTCCCTCAAGAAAAGATAAAATGAGGCTATATTAACAGAAAGAGTCTACCTCCTTCTCATTAACTCTGTAAACTCTTACTAGACCAGGTACATGACAGACTCAACAAGTACCTGTTACGATGTTTAAGGAGTAAATACTTAATTCACGCAAAATGTGCATAGAAAGTATTTGAATAACCAGAGTCTATGGCAAGAACAAGGTAAACTAAATGAAAAAACCCTACTCATGGAAAGAAAATCACATCTTTGATTAGATGATCCTTCCAGGTCTGAATACTTCTCAGTTCTAACCAGTTATTATTTCAATTTATGAAGTTACAGTAATTACACATAGGGACCATTCATATTAATGTCTGTTTCATTACTTCTGTACTCCCTATTTTAAATAAAATACAATTCAATAGCTCTCACTTTGTCCCAGTGGGCATGAACAATAGAAACTTACACAACATTTTAAAGCTACCGAGCCACTTCATAAATTTTTAAAAATTAATTTATTTATCTTAATTGGAGGCTAATTACTTTACAATATTGTAGTGGTTTTTGCCATACATTGACATGAATCAGCCATGGGTGTACATGTGTTCCCAATCCTGAATCCCCCTCCCACCTCGCTCCCCATTCCATCCCTCAGGGTCATCCCAGTGCACCAGCCCTGAGCGCCCTGTCTCATGTATCGAACCTGGACTGGCGAACTGTTTCACATATAATAATATACATGTTTCAGTGCTATTCTCTCAAATCATCCCACCCTCACCTTCTTCCACAGAGTCCAAAAGTCTGTTCTTTATATCTGTGTCTCTTTTGCTGTCTTGCATATATGGTCATTGTTACCATCTTTCTAAATTCCATATATATGCATTAATATACTGTATTGGTATTTTTCTTCCTGACTTACTTCACTCTGTATAATAGGTTCCAGTTTCATCCACCTCATTAGAAATGATTTAGTGAAGAAAACAGAAAATTCATTGGGGCAGAAAGATTTAAAATCTCTGAACAGCACAATGATTATTGTGCTTCTTTTAGAAAATACACACTTTATTTTTTAACTTGAATGAGAATGAAAAGAACATTGATTTTCTCATTTCAGAGAAAATAGTTAAGTTTTAGGGGGTGAAACATCATACTTCTTAGAACAAGGGGATTTTAAAAAGAAATGTGCATTTGAGGAATATAAATTATTAACTTTCTTTCATAGCTTTCATAAAACATGGATGACTCTAGGGACTAAAGTTCTTAATACTTCTTGAGTTACAAGAGTTATAATACCCTGCATATTCCTAAACTCACATATTAAAGCATCCTGGTTAAAAACACATATAGAGATCCAGTCTACCACTACATTTTTTAAAAGAACCATTTTTAAATTGAAGTATAACATATATTCAGGAAAGTCCAGGAATCATAAGAATACAGCCTGATGAATTTTCACAGCAAATAACCCCATGTATCCACAATACAAAATAAGAACTCAGAATACTCCCAAGTATTATCTAGAAGCCTGGCCTCATGCTCATTTCCAGCAACAACCCTTATTTTCCCCCAAAGGAAATCCCAACACTCTGACTCTAATGCCAAATGTTAGTTTTACTTAAAAAAAAAAAAAATCATGTAAATAGAATACTATGTCTACTCTTTTGTGTCTGGCTTCTTTTGCTCAACATTTGTGAAATCTGTCCTTGTTATTGCATGTAACAATAATTCTTTTGAAACTCTATATAGCTGACCCTTGAACAGCATGGGTTTGAATGGTGTGGGCCCACCTACATGTGAATTATTTTCATAATACATGCTACAGCACTACATGATGGTGGTTAACTGAATCTGCAGACTAGGTGCTGCAAATACAGAGCCATGATTGTGAAATTACACCTGGATTTTTCACTGTGTGGGTTGGCATCCCCAACTCCCACATTGCTCAAGGATCAACTGTAATGTTTAACTGTACTAAGCCTAAATTTTATCTATTCTATACTTTGAGTTATCACCCTAGTCTGATGATTATAAATAGTGCTGCCTTCTGAATATCTTCTGGTAAACATGCATGCATTTCTCTTGGGTATATACCTAGGAGAGGAAGTGTGAGACAGAGCATAGTATACATTCAGTTTAGAACTGCCTAAACTACTAAAAAGGAAAAGTAAATTTATAGAATTACAGTGATTTTGTACCTAAATATACAGTGAATTAGGGAAAAAAGAGAACAGAAACCTGAGGTGCTGGTTGTTTTTTTTTAAACCTACTAATTAGGTATACAAAATTAACCAAGTCACTTACCTAGGTTCTCCACAGTAAAGTTTTTCAACTGCCAGATAACTATAATGGCTTAGACTTATTATATAAAGTGATTAATCAAGTATGATAATCTTGATGAAAGTGTTATGAAAATGATAAAATACTATATGATATTACAGAAAATTTATACTACCAACACAGTCTATAAACAACAACTTCTGGAGTTCTTACCAACTAAAGAATCTTTGAATCCTATAATACATATTAATAATAAAGAAAATGAAAAAATATTCCTGCATAAAATATTGCAAACATCTGGTTACATTTTTACCTAAAGTGAGAAAATATAGCAAACAGGAAATCATTTAATGTTGCTGATAATAACTGCAATAATAAGAGTAACAAAATTAGCTAAATATAGTTCTATATCTATATAGTTCTATAACAGAGCTCTATAGTTATATTTCATATATAATTGTGAGAGGATTAAAAAAAGATGTCAGTGAGAAAAATAAGTCTTCTCAACAACATTTCTACTACATTTGATTACCTCCATGAACAAAATCTTTTAACCACTAATGTTTCTCTTCATAACAATGGCTTATGGTGGTCTCTCACAGAAGAGAGAGCTTCTTATATTAAGAGAGTTTGTTATTATTAAGCTTTATTTTAGCTTAAAAAAGGAGGCGATAAAGCTTGGCCACTTTAGACTCCACAAACAACACAATAGTGAGTAAAAAATTCACCATCATCACTTCCTCACCCAAGAGGTTTCCTTAGTCACTAAAAAGTATTTCACACAGGAATAGGAGATAGCATAAATACTTGAAAATCCACCCACCAGTGCAGGAGACACAAGAGATGTGAGTTCAATCTCTGGGTCGGGAAGACCTCCGAGAGTAGGAAATGGTAACCAACTTCACTCTTCTTGCCTGGAAAATTCCATGGACAGAGTAGCCTGGAGAGCTACAGCCATGGGGTCACAAAGAGCAGGACATGACTGAGTGCACACACAGAAACACCAAGATCAGGATGGCCTTTAGGAACTAGTACAAAACTTATAATCACTGACTGTTCAGGGAGTCTGGGTTAGGATGACGTAGTAGGAAGATCCTGAGCTCATTTCCTCCTACAGACATACCAAAACTACAACTACACACAGAACTATCTTTGAGAACAAACTGGAGACTAGCAGAGCAGATTTTCTATAATTAAAGTGTATGAAGAAAAGGCCACACTGAGGCTGGCAGGAAAGGCACAGCCATAGTCCAGTCAGAATCCACACCCTTGGTGCAAAGACGCACAGGCAGGAGGGATGTCACAACCACAGAGGTCTCCCCAACTGGCTTAAGCAATAAATTTTAGGATATATTCTACCATAATAGAGAATTTTACAGCCTGTGCTCCATATCCCTTAAATCACTCATTCACCCCCTCATTCATTGAAACATTTAAGTGCTTATTATAAACCAAGCACTGTGATAAGGAATACAAACAAGACTTAGAGCAGAGTGGGAAAAACAGACACCTGTCCAAATAAGTGCTATAAACTATCAGATGCTTCACAAAAGAGACTGGACTAGAAGTTACAAAAGGAGGAGTCCATTACACCTGAGAGGGCTGGGAAAATCTTTTTAAGAAAGACCAATTACCTGAGTGTTAAAAGAACAGCATGTGGATAACATGCATGACTAGAACTGTTTCTGCTCCCATAGTTAACTCCCATAACTAACTTTTGAATCTTCATGACTAGAACAGGACGATTCTTTGACAGCAAACACTAGAAGTATCTCTTAATTAATCTAAGATGGTTAAAGGTTCAAATTTAGTAATCCCTTTCTTCATTATCACCAAAGAAAGAAAGAGGCTGGGGGTGGGGAGGCGAGGTTGGAATTCAAAAGCCACTACATTAATCTCCAAGCAAACCACACCAACATTAGAATGACAATAAGAGCTACATGGATTTTCACTGCTAATTCAGGTAGACACTAAAGGGAAAAAAGCACATCTATAAAAACTCAATGTTGTTTATACAGGAAGCAGAAGGATAGCATAATGGGTCTTATTATAGCACTAAAATACGGTATTATTTGAATAGTTTGCTTAGAGAAAGTGAATGACTCATTTAGAGCACCATTAAATAAGTGATTGTATCAGTGCAGCAAACAGTGCCCTGTGAGTTCAGACCCTTCAAATGGGAGAGTAATTTACTTTCAGGGAGCACCTTTGCTTTCACTGGGAATTGGGACTATAAACAAACTTACAGTTTCATTATCGTGTTTTCCAAAAGCTGTTTGGTTTAAAATAATCTTCTAGAGCTCTTGAAATTCTGAACACATTAAAAATAAAGAAACAGACTAGTTAAATATTTCAGTTATAAATGTCAAAAAATACAAGGAAAGAGGTATTAGAAGGTCTATATGAAGCATATGGAATGGGGAGGCATTTCCTCTTAAAATAAAAATATTCATTAGGTGTCAGTCCATAAAGCCCTGTCAAAGGAAATAAATACAAAGGCTTAAGACCCAGAAAAAGGTGGGAATGACCATTACTAACATCTACTCATAGCTCTATGAAGAGAGATAATCCTTTAGCAGATGAGCATACAGTAAGACATACTTTTTGTTACACATTTTGGCTCAGACCAAGGGGTCAGTCAACAACTGAGATACAGACTGCTTTCCAGAATTAGTCTGGAGTTCTCTCCTTACTCAAGGTATTTGTTATTAGTAATTTTCTATGAATAGTTGTTAGCCTATGTACCACAGATCTGGTTTGTTTTTAAAGAAAAAAAAAAAAAAAGAAGTACAAGAGGTATAAAGTAACAAACAAAAACAGTATGGGGCAGTAAGAATAACTGGAAATGAGGACTGAGTCCTCAGTATGCGGAGCAGTTCTGCCATCAAAGAAGCCAGGGATGACGTTAAGTCATTTACTTGTTTTTAGCTTTAATTTATTGAAGTACTTTATTTTCCTTTTAATATTTATTTATTCGGTGTGCGCCAGGTTTTATTTGTGGAAGGGGGGACCTTCAATCTTCACTGCAGCACGCGGAATCTTTGGTTGCAGCAAGCAGGATATTCAGCTGCAGCATGTGGGATCTAGTTCCCTGACCAGGGATCAAACCTTGGCCTCCTGCACTGGGAGGACAGAGTCTGAGCTACTGGGCCACCATGAAAGTCCCTGGGTTCTTAAAAAATAGCATGTAAGTATGGATTTATGTATTCAAGTAGAAGCACTATCTCAAACAGAAGTTTCCCTGGAAGCTTCCACGCACACAGAGAATATAACAGGGTTGCTCTGAATGATGACAAAATGGGAGCCTGGATTTCTGCCCAAATAACCTCCTGTGTCCTGGGGGATACCTCAGCAGAACCTCTAAGCTATTCAATGTACTATTTAAAATTGCTGGAATAGATGAGTGGATATTTCACGTTCTTACATTTCACAGACAGGAAAAGTTCAAAAAGACTTTGAAACAACATAATATCAAAATAAATAAATTTAGCTTTGTTTCATGAAACTATTGCTGGCTGGAGAAAAAGATATTATAGACCAGTTTTAGGAAACACATCCAGAATATCTCTCAAGGATATTCAAGTTCTAAAGTATACAACTTCTTCTACTCTTATTGTGAAAGAATTAACCAAAACCACTTCAGGTATCCAAAAAACTATTTTACTATTCTATAAGTACATTAATAAAGTGCCTCAGAGTCACTTAAAAAAAAAAAAAGGGCAATAAAAAAAACCAAGGAGAAAATAAAGTTAAAATTTATGGTGGCTATACAATCCAACCTCAAAATGTACAGCATCATTTTAAACATCATTTTCATATAATTTCCCCCATACCTAAAAATAAGAACTATAAGCACCATCACTGGTAGGATTGATGTTGAAGTTGAAACTCCAATACTTTGGCCACCTGATGCGAAGAGCTGACTCATTTGAAAAGACCTTGATGCTGGGAAAGATTGAGGGCAAGAGGAGAAGGGGACGAGAGAGGATGAGACGGTTGGATAGCATCACTGACTCAATGGACATGAGTTTGGGTGGATTCCGGGAGTTGGTGATGGACAGGGAGGTCTGGCTGCAGTCCATGGGGTCGCAAAGAGTTGGACATGACTGAGCAACTGGACTGAACTGAACTGAACTGAACAAGCACCATCAGTAATATAGTCCGAGCAATGCTTAACTTTCAGGAAACTAAGCTATTTCCTACTCTTTGCTCCTTCATACTCAGTATTCAGTTTCATCAAGCCACCCAAAGGTTGGTACAAACACTTGAGACCATCAAAGTAAGATGAGGAAATCTAGCTGGATAATGAGCTAAAGCTGTATTTCAAGGATTATGTAACCACCCTGAATCCAAAAAGCAACATGGTCTATTCATTATTGCTCCAACTACTTTTTCTTGTGCCAGTTTAAAATTTCTAACTTATAAGAGCATACAATATTCTGATAGCTAAAGTAAAAGTCAAATATTCTTTAATAATTCAAATATTTCTCTGCTAAAGAAAGTTTAAATATTCAAAGACCTCTATGTCTCAAATCACTGGACATTGGGTACCCCGAAAACTTTCTTGGAAGTTTCAACTTCATATTTCTCTCTAACTCCTGGAACTGCATATAATGTATTCTAGGCAAATCTTAGACATATCTTTTAGCAAAAAGTTGTATCAGCTTTCTGGGAAGTCCATTCCAATTTTATTTTACTACAGTCTAACTTCAGAGCAATTTTTCTTCAGAATACTTACTATGTTGGGGAAGAGATAACCACCAAGCATCATTTATAAAATTATAAACTCACAATATCATTAAACCTTCTCTTTTCTGGGTAATAAAGATAATTCTATCAACTTTTATTCTAAGACATTTTTCCAATTTCTAAAGCAACTACACTGTGTCTTCTATATTCCTCTCCTGTAACATGAGGTTCGCTAAATGAAGTGCAAGACAAGGTAGAAAACAACTCTGGAAGTAAGTCTTCCTTTCTCACACTTCTGTTTCTATGCATTGACTTCTTAAAATAGCTATAAATGGGTAAGACCACACCTCTGGTGGTATAATAAGTCACCACTTTCTTTTACCACTAAGGTATCCTTTAGATACAGGTTCAGTGACTGAAGGATGCTCTGCACTGAAGCTGACCAGAAGGCCTCAGAAGGCAACAGCCTCAAGTCACACAATGTTTAACCATATTACAAAGAAGATAAAATTTACTCTGAAACTTAAGCCATATCCATCACTTAAAGCATGTTCACACGCATACACACACACACATACACACAACTGGAAAACCCATAACCCAGCTCACACATTTCTTCTTAGATACACAGAACCTTGGGCCATCACCTCTTTATAGAGTCCCTCCAACATCTTCTGGGTCTGTTTCCAAAGGGGCACCTGGAAAGCTCCAGAGCCTCCAACTTCTATAACTTTCATTTGAAAAGAAGCTGTGTACATACAGGTTAACCCAAGCTAACTCCTTGGCCTCCATGAGTCAGTCTGAATCTGTCACTGCTGTCCGTCCCTGGTGTCCTGAGGAATGTTTGAGTCCTGGCTACAACCTGTCCTCTCATCTCTCTGCTAACATCACTCTTCTAAAGGGGCTGCTGTCTCTGAGCATTCACACAAGGCTATGAAATACAGGCAGCTTGACTACTCAGAGCAATACTAAAACACAGTCTCTATTGAAAGCTCCTGGCTGTGCAACAAAGACAAGTCAGTTGTTCTATTCTCTGTTCTCAATACAGTCCTGAGCGCTTGTACATAAATGAAACAACCTTTTGACAAAGAACTCCTCCTCCTTTCTCAGACAAACACACATGACAAATGTGGGAAGGGGTGTGGGGCAGAGGGGTAGGCTTGGCTTGAGGAGTTCACTTTAGAGGTTGATCCCAGTAGCAAAATCTAACTCTGAAGGCCTTTACCGCTTTTCAATTCCCAGCTGGCAATGTATCAAAACAAAATATATACAGCAACTTGTAGGGAAAGAGAAGACGGACAAGAGGCAGGCTCAAGGGTGAGAGCAATTTCTTTCTTACAGTTTAAACCACTAGGAAAGATGAAGCATACAGTATCAACAAGTACAGAAAATAAACCATATTTAGTAATATATACAAATATGCACCAATACACACAAAGCAAATACAGTGACAGGCCTTTCTTTTGGCTCCAGATTATATCTTTCATTTTATAATTTCATTTACAGAAAGAAATAGGGGCTTCTTAGTAACATAAAATGGTTTATCTTTATGCAGAACATGCAATATTCATGAAAATCAAATGCTTTCATTAAAGACTTTCTTCTTAAATTTAAATTTTTCCCACTATAGTTCCTGAGATCTCATTTCTATGCCATGACTGTTCACATCTGCATTTTAGATGGAAATACAGACTCCACCACCTGATTTAGCAAGTCAGGGTGCATGCACACTGTAGTTCTCGTTTTCGGGCACCTTTGAAGACAGAGTGATATTTAATACTGAATGTAAGCAGTCTTTTCATCTTATACTGAAGAGTAATTGCTTCCCACTTTAGAACTATAGCATGAGTTATCATCTCTGACTTGTTCTCTAAGTGCATAGAAAAAAATGACAAAGAACATGATGGGTTTACTCAAGGGAGTTGGATCTTTGCTAACTGCTAAGAAGAAGTCACGGCCAGTCAGGCAAAGCACAGTGAGACACAGCCTGAGAAATGACATGCATTTCTGTGCCCTGGTTTGTGGAAATCATTTCTATTAAATGTCCTCAGGATGCAGAGGCTGAATTTTCCATGGTGTCAAACATACCAGATAAAAATTACAGCTGCACATAGATGATGGTGTTTATAATTGTACATATATTTGAAAGAAACTGTATATATACAGCTGCTAAAATTTTTGTTTACAGAATTTAGTGAAGGTGGGAGACACAGAGGGCTTCCTCTTAGGCTCTAGGAGCTGAAGCAGCCAATGCTTTCAAGGTTATCTATTATCAAGCTGGGTTAGCATGGGCTGCCTCCATAGTCTGAAGATGACATACAATAAAACCTATCAGGTCTGACCCACAGTCAACCATTTCCTATACTTAGTATGCACAAAACAGAATAAGATGGTGAAAGTAGGAAGATAAAACAAACTATCTCATTTCTTCACTCTATACCACAGAAGAAACAAACCAATACAAGAAAGCAAATAACATACATATACAGACTTAGATCCAATTCAAACGTCACGCTGTATGAACAAACATAAAATGCATATGGAAAAGAAGGGCATTTAAATTCCATTCAACGCTACAAACATGTTTCTCATTAAAATATAAACCCTTACCTTTGCTTGTCTCTTACTGGCTTCTCTTCTGGCTTCCCTTTCTTTCAGTCTTTTTTCCTACAGGAAGACAGGGAAAATCAGCAACCAGTAAACTTATCTAGTAAGTGTAAATCTCACTACACATTCATTACAATTCTTCTTGAGCCAACCAGATAAGGCGCATTTACCTTTCAATAGATATTTATTAAGTGTCTATTGTAAGACTGGTGTCAGTTTTCATAATCATTAAAGATGTGCCAAACAAATATGAAATCAAATCACAGTTCAATCATTTATTAGCTATACAGTTTTAGGCAACTTACTATCTCTCATTTTCTCACCAAAACAAGGAGATAACAGAAGCACACATTTCATAAAATTGGTGTAAGAATTACATAAAATAACATAAATGTCTAGCACAATGTCTGACACAATGACCTGACACATATGACAGGTTCACAATGTTGGCTATTAAAAAGGAAGACATGCAGTAATGACTACTTCCCTTCTCCTCTAAGAGTAGAATTTATAAAAGATGTAAAACCCTCATCCTTGGGGTTCTTAGAAAAGTGGCAGTATTTTTCTCAAAAGAAAAACAACAGAAGATTATCCTTTTAAGCACCTTCTCTCATTGCTTTATAATTTCCCCATTAGTTTTCCAATGATCATAAAACATACAGAAAATGCAGTACTAACATTTTCAAAATAAGAATTACAGATATGTATAACAATAAAATTCAAAACAACAAGATAAAGCTAAAGTTGAAAAAAAATTTGTTTTAAATAAAATGCCTCTTTGCCTCTTCAAAAAATAGTGGTAAAACAATATAAAGGCTAGACTCAATCCAAAATCATAGCTAACAATATATAAATGTATTTCAAATACAACCAACTACCAGATCAATGTAAACAGTGAGCAAACAGCAAATAATTTTTTCATGAAGTAATACGAAACTGCAATCATGATTCCCTCTTACATTAAACATCCACTAATGTGAGAATTAACAAGTTTTTTCAGTCCAGACAATCTATCGTCAGTGTTCTTCACACATGGCTTTCTGCAGATTTAAGAACCAAGTCTAATACACTCTTGAGAGACAGATCTGAGGCTGCTCTGCTGCTCACAGCGTTGAGAAGGGCAGGAAATTGCTACGATCCACACTATACACCCCACCTAGGTTTACAGACTCCTTTTTAATAAAAAGTTTCAAAGCGGGTTAGATCTAATTAATGCAAAGAGGAGGAGAGCCCACAGAACTTACAGATTAAGTTTTCATAGCTTCAGACCACACAGCAGGAAAGATAAATTCTAAGTGAAACTAACAAAAATTCAAATTCAAATGGCAACTGTTCATGTGTCATACCCACTAAATAAATCTTGATGCTAAATTATTCTTTTCTGAGATTATTATTCTTTTCTACACTAGTTTTGGAGAAAATGGCTATTACTTTGACTTCCAAGAAAACATACAACTAAAAGGGCAGGGAAAACTTAAACAACGTGCAGTTACACAGGGAAACACTCTAAAGATTATTTGCAAGTTCCAGATCAAGGTCAGAAGAAAGATGAACAAATCAAAACAAACTGCCTCATTGTTAAAGAGCTTAGTAAGTGAGAGAAGCCGGAGTGCTCAGGTGCTTCTGTCCTGTCTCAGTCTTTACGACCCCACGGACTGTAGCCCACTAGGCTCCTCTGTCAACGGGATTTTCTGGACAAGAATACTGGAGCGGGTTGCCATGCTCCCCTCCAGAGGATCTTCCCAACTCAGGGATCAAACCCACATCTCCCGCATTGCACAGGATACCACTCTAATGGCAGAAAAGTGAGGAGGAACTAAAGAGTCTTTTTATGAGAGTGAAAAGGCTGGTTTAAAATTCAACATTCAAAAAAAAAAAAAAAAGATCATGGCATCCGGCCCCATAACTTCATGGCAAATAGAAAAGGAAAAAATGGAAGCAGTGACAGACTTCATTTTCATGGACTCCAAAAGCACTGTGGATGGTGACTGCAGCCATGAAATTCAAAGACACTTGCTCCTTGGAAGAAAATGCCAAATCTAGACAACATGTTAAAAAGCAGAGATGTCACTTTGCTGACAAAGGTCTGTACAGTCAAAGCTACAGGTTTCCCAGTAGTCATGTACGGATGTTAAGAGTTGGACCATAAAGAAGACTGAGCACAGAAGAACTGATGCTTTTGAACTAAGTGCTGAGAAAGACTCTTGAGAAAATCAACCCTGAATATTCATTGGAAGCTCTGTTGTTGAAGCTTCAATATTTTGACCACCTGATGTGAAGAGCCAACTCATTGGGGAAAAAAACTCTGATGCTGGGAAAGACTGAGGGCAAGAGAAGGGGGCAACAGAGGATGAGATGGCTGAATAGCATCAATGACGCAATGGACATGATTTGAGCAAATCCGGAGATAGTGAAGGATAGAGAAGCCTGGGATGCTGAAGTTCATGGGGGTCACAAAGAGTCAGACACAGTGACTGAACAACAACAAAAACGAGATGAATAGTTTTTAGCTTAACAACATGCTTGAGCCAAATGTTATGTTTTCTTTTATTATTAACAATGGTCTGCTACTGTATGGGTTTCCCTGGAGGCTCAGATGGTAAAGAATCTGCCTGCAATGCGGGAGACCTGGGTTCAGTCCCTGGTTGAGAAGACTCCCTAGGGAAGGGAATAGCAACCCGCTCCAGTATTCTTGCCTGGAGACCATGGACAGAGGAGCCTGACAAGCTACAGTCCATGGGATCACAGTGTCAGACACGACTGGGTGACTCACACACACATACTACATGGGTAGGTTTCCCTGGTGGCTCAGTGGTAAAGAACCCGCCTGCCAACGTAGGAGACAAAGGTTTGATCCCTGGGTTAGGAAGATCCCCTGAAGGAGGAAATGGCAACCTGCTCCAGTAGTCTTGCCTGGGAAATCCCACAGAGAGAAGAGCCTGGCAGACTACAGTCCGTGGGGCTGCAAAAGAGTTGGGCGCAACTTAGCAACTAAACAACAACAACTGTGTGGGTCTTTCATTCTAACAGGATTTTTTTCCTGATAACATTTCATGTATTGGGTTGGTCAATAGCCAACGTTTTTTTCCATAAGATGGCTCAAGTAGCGCTTAGTTGTCTTTAACTTCAATCGAAACAATTTTTTTAGACTGCATTGTGATAGCTTTCATATCAGCATGCATTTAAAAAAAAAAAAAACTTACCAAAATTGGTGAATTTTTGTGTAGCTATTTTAATACTGAAGATGGAAGAAAGCAAGCAATATTTTCAGCATATGATTCTTCATCATTTTAAGAAAGGTAAAAATGTAACTGGAATGCAAAAAAAGATTTGTACAGTGTATAGAGAAGGTGCTATGACTGATCAAATGTGTCAAGAGTGGTTTATGAAGTTTTATGCTACAGATTTCTTGCTGGATAATATCCATAGTTGGGCAGACCACCTAAAGTTGATGGCAATCAAATCAAAGCATTGAGAACAGCCAACATTATTATTACAAGAGAGATACTTGACATACTCAAAATATCCAAACTAAGTGCTGAAAATCATTTGTACCAGCTTGGTTATGTTAATCACTTTGATGTTTGGGTTCCACATAAGTGAAAAAAATCCTTCAGACTGTATTTCCACATGTGATTTTCTATTTAAACATAATGAAAAAGTTCCATTTTTAAAACAAATTGTGACAGCTGATGAGAAGTGGATACTGTACAATCATGTGGAACGAAAAAGATGATGGGGCAAACGAAATGAACCACCACCAACCACACCAAAGGCCAGTCTTCATCCAAAGAAGGTGATGCTGTGTATATAGTGGGATTGGAAGGGAGTTCTCTATTATGAGCTCCTTCTGGAAAACCAAACAGTTAATTCCAACAAGTACTACTCCCAATTAGACCAACAAAAGCAGCACTTGATGAAAAGTGTCTGGAATTAGTCAACACAAAACGCATAATCTTCCATCAGGATAATGCAAGACCACATGTTTCTTTGATGACCAGGCAAAAACTTATACAGCTTGCTTGGGAAGTTCTGATTCATTCGCCATATTCATCACACACTGCACCTTCAGACTTCCATTTATTTCGGTCTGTACAAAATTCTAATGGAAAAAATTTCAATTCCCTGTTATGACTGTAAAGACACATAGAAAAGTTCTTTGCTCAAAAAGATAAAAAGTTTTGAGAAGACAGAATTATGAAGTTGTGTGAAAAATGGTAGAAGGTAGTGGAACAAAATGGTGACTACCTTGCTCAATAAAGTTCTTGGTGAAAACGAAAAATGTGTCCTTAAACCTCACTTAAGAACAGAAGGAACTTTTTGGCCAACCCAATACATAATTTAATTTTTGCCTGTTTCCTGTGCAGAGAAACAGATAATTAAACACATTTAACAGTCACACAAATTGCTATTGTAATTATTCAGTAACTGACCTTCTCCCAAGACACTAGAGCACCAGAAAATGGCACTTCAAAGTTCCAAATAACCTCAATATGGTCACATCAGAAAAACTCTCTCTAAACAAGTAAACACAATCTCTCTTTTGGGGTTTTCCATCTAGTCACTGTAATCATAGCAGGAAAAAGCATATTAACAAATTTTTGATGAAATGCAGTATTAATTCATCACAGTAATGAAAAATCTTTTAAATTTCAAAATTTAAATTGGCTATCACAGATCACATGAGCATGTGAGTAGAAAAATTATTCCTTTTAAGATTTCTCACAAGTCTCAGGTGGATGAGGGATACTGAAAACCTTTAAAATATGAAATGAACATGACCAGGACACAAAAATAAAGTATAATAAAAACAGCAAACTTTTAATACTGGGTGACACAAAAAGGAAATTAGAAAACTTCTCTTTGTTATCTTAAAAAGTTATATTAGCACTCTACCTGAAAAGAGGCAAGAGTAAACATCCGTCTTTAAACAGAGAACAAAGTAGAATTACGGCAATCTAAAATTTGGGAAATGAATGTAGGAAAAAAACTACAAATTTTTCATTTGCTAAGACAAGAAAAACAGTTCTTTTTTAAAAAAGATGAGTATATGAATCATAGATGCTATAAATGACAAGAAAAAAATAAAAGGTTGGATTACAAAGACTGGAGGAAAATATAATTGAATTTTATTAGATTCAGTAACTGAGGTTCCTCAACCCCCTACCCCGAACACACATATTTATGTGGTTGAAATACTTTAAATCCTTCCTTTTCCTATTTCATTGTTAGGATTGGTACCAAAAGGCATTTTACGCTAACAAAAAGAAGGCACAATTTTACCTTTAATTCTGCCATGCTACATATGATAAGAAGATCATGAAATTCAATAAGAAAAATCAAATTCCCAGGAGACAAAAAAAAAAACATGAAAAATTACATTTCAAGGTACAAAATACTCCTTTATAGACATTAATACACATCTTTTGGCTTCTCATAAACTACAGGTCCTCAGCTTCCAGAAAAGTACCATGAAATATGAATTTCAATAGCAGCCAGGGCTATATATTTAAACCACTTTCATTCCATGGTGCTTGGAAATGTGTAGATTTGGAAACCCCTGTTTCTCAGAAGGTGGTGGAAGTGTATAACCTATCTGAATGAATCTCAGGCAACTGAGTCAGTTATGGTAAAGAACAGAGTTCCCAGTTGTCAAAGAAGGAGGGGACATTGATCCTCATTTCAGTATAACAGGAACTTCTTTTTTCAGAGAAGAAAAGTGGCTCAACAAAAGTGAATAAAAAGAATTATTACAATACAATAATCTTTAGCCTGAAGGTACCCCCTTCCCTCCAAGAATAAAACCCCAGTGATTCTAAATCCCTCTCCAGAACTAAGAACATAGCAAGGTTCTCTGATCTGTTACCTATTCTATAGAGTTTCATCCAAACAACATAAAAAATTGGTCTTCCACATTTAAATCTATAACAACTACAATAAGGCTATGAAGACGGGAAGAAAAATAAATTTACACAGAACAACGATTCATTAATCAATTCCTTCAAATATTTCCTGAGCTACTATGTTCCAGGCTCTGTCGTGAGCTCTGGGTATACAGGGATGGGAAAAACAGACACAGCCTAGCCTCTTGTAGGAAGCTTCCACTGCTCATCTCTGTAGTCTATGAAATGATCTTTCATTAGCACCAACCTCTGCCCCTGCTCCTCAACCTCTCCAACTAAACTGACCATCAATCTATAACCACCCCATCTCACTACATGGTGGTGTTTTAAAAATCCATAAAACAAAGAACTTAATAAAAATAGAGATAATAAGCAGGTCAAAGACGTGCCACAAAGTTGATAAAACCTATAAAATCTTGAGTATTTAATCTCATTTTGGATGCTGGATATGAAAAAGAGCCCAAGTACCCAGATGATGAAGTGACTATCACAAGAGGTTACAAGCTCATGAGAATAAGAAGAGAAACCTCCCAGGCAGACATCTCTAAATTACAGACAAAAGTTTGATAGTAATAGGCTGGTTCCTTTTTTATAATAAATCTGGTCATGATGGTGGTAAGAAGGGGACTGAAGGATATGGTTGTACAAGAAAAGAATCTCTGTTCCTCCCCTAGAAATAAGCTTTATTACTCATTAAAAGTCAGTTTGAGAATTAAGCACTGGATACATGTCCCCCCATGATGACATTTCTGATATGTTAGTATGTAGTCCTAAATTAAACTATTAACCACAATGCTTATCTTTTTCTAAATTTGTTTGAGACCAATGATCTTGGTCTGGAAATATGAACAATTTCTATCACTTGTCATTCCTTCTTCAAAATCCTCCTCTCCTCTTGTCATCCTCTACCTTCTGATTCATTGCCTCAGAGCTACTCTGTTTTAAGAGAATGGCTAGTGGTATGAAACAGGGAGCAGCTACATGGTTAAAACCAGTGTGTAGAGAAACAAAAGACCTTGGTAAGAATCCCAAGGCTACTATTTGCAAGTTTTTATAAGCTGTGGGGCCTCGGACAAATTACTTGACCCTTACAAGTTTTAGTTTTATCATCCGTAAAATGAGGCTACCTCACTTATATCATAAATTAATTGTTAGCATATAATATAAAAATGCTTAGTGCCGGGCCCAGTTGACAAACTGCTACTTGCTACTGTCTTTAATGTTCTTGTTATTACTATTCCTAAAATACCTGATTACTGCCTTTCTCCTTCTTGATTATATAAATTTATGTTAAGACACCTGGATTCCATGCCAACTCAATTCTGTGTAAAAAACAATAAACAAAATAGGTTTTCTAAGAAGTCCCTTTAATTCTTAACTTTCTAACGAGCCTCCATGATGGCTCAGATGGTAAAGAATCTGCCTGCAATGTAGGATACCTGGGTTCGATCCCTGGGTCAGGAAGATTTCCTGGGGAAGGGGATGGCTACACACTCCAGTATTCTTGCCTGGAGAATTCTATGGACAGAGAAACCTGGTGGGTTATAGTAAAATTCATGCTAGTAGTTAGCAGAATCCAGAAAACTCTGCAGACAGTCCAGAGTTACATTCTGACATGTCATCTAAATACACAATCCAAAATGGATAAAGCACTCAAAGCAAATTTCAAAGAAATGAAAGAGAACCTCATAATGAATTGCTTCTCTCCACTCTCAGCTGTTATAACAGATATTATCGCACCAAACAGAAGCTATCTTTCAGAGGTAAAAATGATGACATAGCACAGAGCAGATTTTCACTCCATTTAAGTAAAAAACCTTTCAGTGATATGATTCATGGCCCATCTTTCACGGTTCTAACTGAATTATCAGAAAACACATTGTTTCTGTGCAAAAGCAGTGCTTCTGTATTTACAACTTAATTTACTAATGGTTTTATATGTAAAAATATATTTTGCTATAATTTTACTTCTGATAGTTTCAAGAGGCAAAAAAAACCCAGTAACACACCTAATTAAGTATAGCTACTTATAAACTGCCAGAGAAAGCAGAAGATCCAAATGGTCTCAGAAGAAAATGATGCTTAATGGCTAAAATGAAGACCCATAAAGAAAAATAAAGATGCTGACTGGGTGACCCAAAGCAGTTATACAAGGGCTCCATAAGTCCCCAGAGTAAGTGGCCAAGTTCCAGCAAGGGGGCAGCTGAATTCCATTCCCAGTGAGGCCATAAACTGTATCATCTTTATTTCTTCCTTTTTATTTACTTTTTGCTAAATCTTTACAACAAAGATATTTACTTGAGTCATAGTAGAAATTACACAGTTTTCAGAATTTGGTAGATGAAAAAATGAGTCAAGGACAGGTGTTAATAACATGGAGGAATAACACACGGGAATAAATGAGCAGCTGAGACCCACATTACAAAAACAGAGTGCATTTTCAAAGCTATCATGTGAGGCTGTCAATTTTAAACAGTAGGAAAAAACAATTACTTTCAAACAGAATCATTAAGACTAAATTCACTTATTATATTAACTATCTTGCCCTTCTAAACCCAAAATATAATCATGAAATATTTTACACATGCTGAAAGATTTTTAATCTCATAAAAGCTTCTAAATTGACACATTTTTCAAAATATTACATGTGTCAAAATATGTATCAAATACAGAATTATGTTATAGATTTTATGGAGTTTTATCTTCATTTTATTCTCACATCTTACCTATACACACAGAGCCAGGGGATTTCTCTAATCACTTGTTATTAACTCCTATTATCTTTCCCTCAATTTTCAGAATAGGAAAGTGCAATCCACTGTTTATAATGGCCAGGACATGGAAGCAACCTAGATGCTCATCAGCAGATGAATGGATAAGGAAGCTATGGTACATATACACAATGGAATATTAGTCATTAAAAATAATTCATTTGAATCAGTTCTAATGAGATGGATGAAATTGGAGCCCATTATACAGAGTGAAGTAAGCCAGAAAGATAAACACTAATACAGTATACTAATGCATATATATGGAATTTAGAAAGATGGTAACGATAACCCTATATGCAAAACAGAAAAAGAGACACAGATGTACAGAACAGACTGGGACTCTGTGGGAGAAGGCGAGGGTGGGATGTTCTGAGAGAATAGCATTGAAACAAGTATACTATCAAGGGTAAAACAGATCATCAGCCCAGGTTGGATGCATGAGACAAGTGCTCAGGGCTGGTACACTGGGAAGACCCAGAGGGATCGGGATGGGGAGGGAGGTGGGAGGGGAGATCGGGATGGGGAACACATGTAAATCCATGGCTGATTCATGTCAATGTATGACAAAAACCACTACAATATTGTAAAATAATTAGCTCCAACTAATAAAAATTAAAAAATAAGAAAAATAAAATCCAAATAAATAAATAAATTCTATGACACTTGGGGGAAAAAAAAAAAGAATGTGCAATCCAAACTGGTGACTGGTGATCCAAATGGACTAGGTAATGCTAGGGCTCCAAAGCAAATATTCCAACTTGTTAGAGCACAACACTCTCTCCCCCAAACATTATGCCAAATGTTAAAACCTAACGTTAAAAAAAAATAGTACATATGCATTCTAGGTAGAAATTCAGTCCATAGCCAATTGGTACATAATTGATTTGAGCACCTGTATTGTATCTTATGGGCTTACCTGGTAGCTCAGCTGGTAAAGAATCTGCCTGTAATGCAGGAGACCTGGGTTCGATCCCTGGGTCAGGGAGATCTCCTGGAGAAGTGGCTACCCACTCCAGTATTCTTGCCAAGAGAATCCCCATGGACAGAGGAGCCTGGTGGGCTACAGTCCATGGGGTCACAAAGAGTTGGACATGACTAAGCACACTGTATCTTACGTATGCTATTATAATAAACTAAGTGTTCAAAAACATGAAATTTCACTAATATACAAATACTTACATTTAAATAATAAGTTTACTGATGAAAGTACCAAGAAATGAATCATATTTGTGCCAGGTCGCATTCCCATTAAGCTGAATAAAAGGAAGATTACTTCAGTTTCCTCTTTGTGCTCTTTTTAGAATGCATAATATTTTTAGTCTCCAATAAAGAAAGTATGCCATGGGCCACCTTTGCAGAATATACTTATTTTATATAAAACAACAAACTTTGCTTTAAACAACAAACTTGTTTTTAAAAGATCTTATATCTCTTTTAGTTACAGAGAACTGTTTCAAAAGCAGTAGCATGTAAAGTTCGTGTGATTTCTCTCCCAACTGTATCAGCCCCAAACTGCTCTCTTCAACCTTGCTGTGAGACAGTCACAGTGATAGTTTTAAAGTCATATGCTTTGTTTTAATAATGGTGCAAAGAAAATAAATTATGTAAAGTCTCAAAAATAAGTGCAAATGAAAAAGTATAGAACAATCTACAGTACTGTAGAATACTGTAGTATGAATGTAACAAAGGGAGAAAAAAAGAATATGCATTTCTATTTACTAGTCTTTGCGTAAACTTTAAGGATACATTAGTAATTAATAAAAATTTACCTCTGAGGTGGAGACAAGAATAAAAATGACAGGTATGGGCAGAAGCAAGACTTCTCAATATTAACTTTTATCATCTTGACTTTGGAAAACATGAAGATATTATTCATTTCAAAAATTGCAATGTAAAATAAATTGGAGCACAGAAAATTTCTATGCAGTGACTAAATATTCAAAGCTAACTATGATTTAATTATAATCTTCCGGAGAATAGAACCCACATATTTTATTTTTTCTATTTTTGTTGATATTTATTTATTTGGCTGCTCTGGATCTTATTTGCAGCACTTGGGACCTTTGATCTTCATTGCAGCATGCAGGTTCTTTAGTTGCAACATGTGGGCTCTAGTTCCCTGGCCAAGGATCGAGTCCAGGCCCCCTGCATACAGAATGTGGAGTCTTAGCCAATCGACCACCAGGGAAGTCCCAACACCACGTATATTATATATTCCATCTTCCCAGTCTAAGGCAGAGCCTAGTACACAAACACTGTGTAATGTACAACAGTAATTTGAAATTAAGTTCCTAAATATTTCAGAAACAATATTCCACAACCCAGATACAGTGATAACTTCCACACATTGGGAAGAGGGGTGCAAGGGAAAATAAGGAAAGGGGAAGAAGCAAATGGGGTGGGGGGAGCCTTAATTCTCCGTATTTCTTTTTACTGCTGACTACAATTTAAAAATAAAGGAAAAATGTTCTTATGCTGGATAAATACTTTAAGAAGACTATAAGCAGAAACATTACAAGCTGCTTGACACTCAGCATTATTAAAAAATTTTAGCAACAAATTATTAACACCAAATTTCTATATAAAGTACTATGCTATCCTGGAGGCGGGAGGGGGGATCGGGTTGGGGAACACATGTAAATCCATGGCTGATTCATGTCAACGTATGGCAAAAACCACTACAATACTGTAAAGTAATTAGCCTCCAACTAATAAAAATAAATGGAAAACAGTAAAAATAAATAAATAAATAAAGTACTGTGCTAAAAGCAGCAATGAAGGAAATGCTTAGTTATACCCCCAAACTCTAACCAGTATATTTTAGGTTCATTTGTTCTCCACATTATGGAATGTTTTTCCTTGCCGTTCATTTTCATCCCTGAAAGCTATCTTTAAGAACTAAATTTCTTATTCATTAAATGCTACTGTGAAGTTGTATCAAATCTTAAAGAAATCATTAAATAATAACAAGGTCAAACAGGAGTCAAAATCTACAGTTTTGACCACAGGATATGGTTAATAATATGGTTAATAATGATCATATGGCTAATTATTATGGTTAGTAATGGTTAATATGGATATGGTTAATAATGACCACATCCAATGACTTGAAAATTTTTGATACAGAACTTAATATTATAGCAGTGATTCTTGAATATGTTACTGTGTTACCCTGAGATCATTCATTGTCTCAAGGGCATACCACAGAAACTTCTTTAAAAAGATAAATCTGTTTTAGTTCATTAACTGATTCATTTATCAAGTGAAAGGCCCACTTTTAAGTAGTGCAAAAGGACAGTAATATCATGAGGCCAGAATGGAGTAACCCTTTCAGTTTTAAGGATAACAGTTTAAGGCCAATAGGGCATATGCATATATAGAAGCACTCTTTCTCACAAAGTTTCCTTATTTTTTTCTTAATTTAGTAAATTTAGTCTTGTATCTATTGCCAAGTAATTGCTTATGGAAAGATTTAAGTTCAAACTGGAAACAATACTAATGTTGCTCAAACAGGTGAAACATGAAACACACCATGCTCCATCCACACCATGTTAACACTCACTACTCAGTAACAGAAAGAAAGGGGTCAAACACGGAACTAGGTGATCTACAGATTCATGATGGGTGACAAAACTCAATCCTAAAAGGCCATATACTGCATGGTTTCATTTATATATATATATTCTTGAAATGACAAAGTTATAGAAATGGAGTTCCCGATACAACTTCTAACAAGCGTACAACTACAATTATCTTCAAATTAGAACTTTATTTGGGAAAAAAAAAATTTTTAATTTGGGTCACCTCAACCAAAGGCAGAAAACCAAAATGGTGACATTCTCAGAAACCAGTTAGTATACAAAGACTTCACCAGCAGAAGGAAAAAGGACTAGATAAAAAAACAAAATGGCCACAGAAAAATAAGTGCTAAAGAAAATAGTAAAGTAACTTGGTTGTTAAAGAATCTCTATTGAACATTTAAATACATTTAGGACATATTAAATTTCACTCAGTATTCATTCAAGATAGAAAGCTTACCCGATGCTTTGCCTTAATTTTCTTCCTATATTCCTCTTTGTCAAATTTGTCCTCTTCTTGAAGCCTTTCCTTTGCTTTATCTAAGTTGATACCACCAGCGTCATCCTCTTCCTCAGTATCCTTGGAAACAGATTTCTGCACTTGTGGCCACTGCTGAACCAACTGCAGAGAGGAAAAAGGTGAATATGAGGCAGGAGACAAGGAACATCAACTTGCAAGAATGCCACTTGCACTTGCAGAATGATTTTGAAATGGTGCACATACATACTTTCTGCCTTACAACCTATATTTCTGAAACTTTCAAACAAGCATTATAAGAAAAGTGAGCAGGTGACAGAAAAGTCAGGATAAAGTAATGCTGCCATAACTCAATTAAGAGCAGGGTTAAAAGAAATTTTCATTAAATAATTTGGACAATAAGGTAATTGCTTCAACATCATTTCAGCATTTGTAGTATGCAATACTCCACCAACTCAGCTCCAAATGATCTACACAGGGCGACAGCCAGGTTGAGCAGAATGCCATGCCACGGCACGGCAGTGTACCTCCTCTAACACCTCTCAGCATACTGGGTTGTTTTACTTTCCTGTTTTCCTTACTAGCATTAACCTCCTTGAGGGGAGTCATATGTCTTATTCATGTAACCTGAGAACCCACCACATAATCTGGCATACATTATGTGCTCAAAATTGATGAAACACATATCAGCTGGTACCAGACATAAAAACTGAAATAACTAAGTTAAGCATAAAGGAGAAAGTTAGTCTGGATTTCATAAGCCTGCTCAGATCTATACAATTTTACACAAACATTTTATGGTTAGGAACAAAGTGATAAAGAAGTCAGAGCACTGATCTGAGAGTCAGGAGATGCTTTGGCTTTTTCACTAGCCCAGTGTGTAACCCTGAATAAATTACTTAATTTACATACATCTGTATCATTGCTTGAAAAATAAGGTTTGTTTGACTTAATCATATTTCAGGCCTAACAGAGTAAAATTCTAGACAATTTAGACTAAAGCATTTCTCTTATTCCTGTAATTGACTGCCAGGAGGATTTAAGTGACTGCTACAGTTTCTGAAAGACTGCTAATTAAACAGCAGGAAAATGAAGGCTGTAGGCGCACACACATCACAGGTGTTAATGCCTCCTCTCACTCTAGCCATCATTTCATTCTTCAAGATGAGACTACCACTGAGTCACAACTTGAAGCAAGGGTCACAAATGCATGAGCAGCACAGCAGCAGTCACAGAAGAAGCACTGAGAGAGATGAGTGGTGCCAGTTAAGAACACCATCCACTGCTCTGACTTCTCCTTTATCAGAGTGGGAAAAATTCATCCCTAAGTGGAACCCTTCTTTCCTTGTTTACTCAGTCATGTCCAACTCCCAACTCTTTGCAACACCATGGACTGCAGCCCGCCAGGTTCCTGTGTCCGTGAGATTTCCAAGGCAAGAATACTGGAGTGGATTGCCATTTCCTCCTCCAAGGGATCTTCCCAACCCAGAAATCGAACCCAAATCTCCTGTGTCTCCTGAATTGCAGGCAGATTCTTTACCACTGAGCCATCAGGGAAGCCTATGGGTGGAACAAATGGTAGCATTTCTTTCAGGGTTTTAGATCAGAAGTTTCACCGTGGCTTATAGTCACACAGTGCTCCTGTCGGCAATACATTTACAATGAAGTATTTTACAGTTAAGGATTTACACTCAACCTGAAGTTAATGAGTATAATCTCTGCAGCTAAATTAGTAGCACAGTAAGGAACCTCAATACACTAAAAGCACTAATCCTCTCTTACAGTGAGCATATGATATAATACTACAACTGTTTTCTGATTTAGCCTGTTTCTCAAGTGCTGACCTCTTTTCTGGATCACAGAGATTCATATATTTCAATTTTATAGGCTTCCTCTGCAACTTCAACAACAACTTCAAAATTTGAATTGTATTCAACTTTGTTAGTTTTCATACTATTTATACACCATTTTACTTCACATTACCAGTGCAAATTGGCCTTCTAAACCAAAACCTCATCCCCAAAGTAACATCCAAATCTTTGCTAAATTCAGAATTAAAAGGAAACACACGCCACTGCATATGGATTGTGCAGCAGCAATTATATAAATAATGATAAAATATTTGATGTGACATGTGATACATTATAGTTAGAATAAAAAGCTCTGTTATTTTACCAGGGCATACACTTCTTCTGAGGGCTTACTATTTTTTAGGCACTGTTCTAAGTGCAGAGGACAGAGTAGTAAGCAGAGCCAACAAATACCTTCCCTCATGTAACTTTTTTCATCTCAGTGGAATAGAAAAACCTTCTCTCATTCCACTGGAGAGGAATTATCTTCCCTCATTCCCACTAGAATGGAAGAAACAGAAAACCACTGAATAATTATAGAATGAAAAAGTCTCATAATAAGTGGTATGAAGAAAAAATAAACATAGGGCAAGGGAAATGATATCATGGTGGGCATGTGGTGCTGAGTGCTATATCAGAATGAATGTGGAAACCCACAGGTCAGTCAGAGTGAAGCAGAGACAACATTCAGAAGATCCTATGAGGTGAGTCACTTGGCATTCTGAATATGTTTCCTCTTAAAAAATGAAGATAATATTATTATATAATAAGTGATTTTCATGAGCAATCTGCAAGGTAACCTCTTCCCTACTCTATGGGGATGTATTTACACTAACACCAGGTAATTATGAAATGTAAACCAGACACCTATACATCTAAGGTTATTTTAAAGCAGAGAATTTTTCCCACAGCAGGCCAGTAAGTAAAAACAAGCCAATATAGCATCTAAAATTGAGGAATCGCAGAGCAGAGGCTTTCTATAGTCAAGCAAAAGAAGCTGTGGTGAGAGGTTGTGTTATTATCCTTCTGCATGTTCCCACAGAGTACAATGAGAGATGGACCCCATGACAAGAAAGTCTTACCTATAAAAACAGGATCTGGGAAATTCAGAACCAGCCCTGAAACAATCCAATCAAAAAATGGGCAGAAGACCTAAATAGAAACTTCTTCAAAGAAAACATATAGGTGGACAACAAACACATGAGAAGATGCTCAACATCACTAATTATTAGAGAAATGCAAATCAAAACTGTGAGTATCACTTCACACCAGTCAGAATTGCCATCAACAAAAAATCTACAAACATTACTCTCAATGGTGAAAAACAAAGACTTCCCTCTAAGATCAGGAACAAGACAGGGTGTGCACTCTCACTACTATTCAACATAGCTTTAGAAGTCCTAGGTACAGCAATTAGAGAAGAGAAAGAAATAAAAGGAATCCAGATCTGAAAAGAGGAAGTAAAAATCTCAACCTCTGCAGATTACATGATATTATATGTAGAAAACCCAGAAGAAACTATCAGAAAATTACTAGAGCTGATCAGTGAATTCAGCAAAGTTGCAGGATACAAGTACACAGAAATCATTTACATTCCCATATGCTAACAATGAATAATCAGAAAGAGAAATTAAGAAATCAATCCCATTCACCATTGCAACAAAAAGAATAAAATACCTAGGAATAAACCTACCTAAGGAGATAAAATAACCGTATATGGAAAATTATAAGATATTAATGAAAGAAATCAAAGATGACATAAACAGATGGCAAGATATTCCATGTTCCTAGGTAGGAAGAATCAATATTGTGAAAATGACTATACTACCAAATGCAATCTACAGATTCAATGTGATCCCTAACAAATTACCAATGACATTTTTCAGAGAACTAGAACAAAAAATTTCACAATTCATATGGAACACAAAAGACCCCAAATAGCAAAAGCAGTCTTGAGAAAGAAGAATGGAGCTGGAGGAATCAGCCTTCCTGACTTCAGACTATACTACAAAGCTACAGTCATCAAGACTGTATGGTCCTGGCACAAAAACAGAAATATAGATCAATGGAACAAGATGGAGAGCCCAGTGACAAACGCATGCACCTATGGGTACCTTTTTTTTCTGACAAAGGAGGTAAGAATATACAATTGGGCAAAGATAGCCTCTTCAATAAGTGGTGCTGGGAAATAAGCTATGTGTAAAAGAATGAAATTAGAACACTTCCTAACACCATATATAAAGATAAACTTGAAATGGATTAAAGACCTAAATGTAAGACCAGAAACTATAAAACTCTTGGAGGAAAACAGGTAGCACACTTGATGACATAAATCAAAGCAAGATTCCCTATGACACACCTCCTTGAGTAATGGAAATAAAAACAAAAATAAAGAAGTGGGATCTAATTAAACTTAAAAGTTTTTGCACAGTAAAGGAAACTATAAATAAGGCGAAAAGACAACCCTCAGAATGGGAGAAAATAATAGCAAAGGAAACAACTGACAAAGGATTAATTTCCAAATCATACAAGCAGCTCATGCAAATCAATACCAGAAAAACAAACAACCCAATCAAAAAGCAGGAAAAGGACCTAAACAGACATTTCTCCAAAGAAGACGTATAGATGGCTAACAAACACTTAAAGCTGCTCAACAGCGCTCATTATTAGAGAAATGCAAATAAAAACTACAATGAGATAACCACCTTATACCAGTTAGAAAGGCCATCATTAAAGAATTTACAAACAATAAATGCTGGAGAGGCTGTGGAGAAAAGGGAACCCTCTTGCATTCCTGGTGGGAATGTAAATTGATATAGCTACTATGGAAAATGGTATGACGATTCCTTAAAAAACTAGGAATAAAACCACCATATGACCCAGAAATTCCACTACTAGGCATATATCCTGAGGAAACCAAAATTGAAAAGGACACATTTGGCCCAATGTTCATTGCAGCACTATTTACAATTGCTGCAACACTGAAGCAACCTAGATGTCCATCAACAAACGAATGGATAAAGCTGTGCTACATATATACAATGGACTACTACTTAGTCATAAAAAGGAACACATTTGAGTCAGTTCTAATGAGATAGATAAAATGAGATAGACGAACCTAGAGACTATTATACAGAGTGAAGTAATTCAGAAAGAGAAAAAAAGTATCATATACTGATGCATATATATGAAATCTAGAAAGATGGTACTGATGAATTTATTTGCAGGGCAGCAAAGGAGAAACAGACATAGAGAACAGAATTATGGACACGGGAGGAGGGGAGGAGAGAGAGGGTGAGATGTATGGAGAGAGTAACATGGAAATTCACAATACCATATGTAAAAACAGATAGCCAGTGGGAGTTTGTTGTATGACTCAGGGACCTCAAACAGGGGCTCTGTAACAAAATCTAGAAGAGTGTGATAGGGAGGGAGACGGCATAGAGGTTCGGGAGGGAAGGGACATGAGTATACCTATGGCTGACTCTTGTTGATGTCTGACAGAAAACAACAATATTCCGTAAAGTAATTATCCTTCAATTAAAAAATAAATAATTTTTTAAAAAATATACCAAAAAATCTACAAACAATAAATGCTGGAGAAGGTGTGGAAAAAAAAGAATCCTCCTACACTGTTGGTGGAATGCAAACTGTAACAGCCACTAGAGAGAATAGTGTGGTGGCTCCTAAAAAAACTAAAACTAGAACTATCATGTGACTCAGCAATCGCATTCCTGGGCATACATTCAGAGAAAAATCATCATTCAGAAAGAAACATGCACCCCATTGTTACTGCAGCACTATTTCCAATAGTCAGGACATGGGAGCAATTTAAACATCCATCATAAAGAAAATGTGGTATACACATACAATGGAATATTATTTAGCCATAAAAAGGAACAAAATTGTGCCATTTGCAGAGATGTGGATGGACCCAGAGACTATCATACAGAGTGAAGAAAGAGAGAAAGAGAAAAACAAGTATTGTTTCTTTTTTAAAGTAAGTTTATTTAATTTTATTTTTAATAGGAGGATAATTACTTTACAATATTTTGATAGCTCCTGCCAGACATTGATATGAATTTGCCATAAGTATACATATGTCCCCTTTCTTCTGAACCATGGTTCAAATGTTATTAACACATATATGTGGAATATATATGGTATATATGAACCACATAGAAAAATGGTATAGATGCACTTATTTGTGAAACAGAAAGACAGAGAACAAACTACGGATACCAATGGAGACCGGGACCGGGATGGACTGGGAGCCGGGGACCAGGATGGACTGGGAGACCGGGAACGGGATGGACTGGGAGGGGGATGGACTGGGAGACCGGGAACGGGATGGACTGGGAGACCGGGACTAGGATGGACTGGGAGACGGGGACCGGGATGGACTGGGAGACCGGGAACGGGATGGACTTGGAGGGGAATGGACTGGGAGACTGGGACCGGGATGGGCTGGGAGACCGGGACTGATGTACACGCACTGCTGCATGGTGGTGCTCAGTCACTTAGTGGTGTTCGACTCTTGACTCTGCGAACCCATGGACTGTAGCCCGCCAGGCTCCACTGTCCATGGGACTTTTCAGGCAAGAATACTGGAATGGGCTGTCATTTCCTCCTCCAGGGGACCTTCCCAACCCAGGGATTGAATCTGGATCTCCTGCGTTGGTAGGTGGATTCTTTACCACTGAGCCACCTAAGAAGCACCATATATACACTACTATGTATAAAATAGATTAACTGATGAGAACTGAATGTATAGCACAGAGAACTCTACTCAATGCTCTGTGATGACCTAAGTCAGAAGGAAATCCCAGGAAGAGGGTATATAGAGATATATATAGATATATATATACACACACATGTATGGCTGACTCACTTTGCTATACAGAAGAACTAACACACACAGCATTTTAAAGCAACTATACTTTGATTAAAAAAAAGAAAACAAACTCTGTTGTTAATCACTAAGAAGTAGCCCAGCTTACTGTCACAAAGGCATTCTTCCCTACACATGTAGAGCTGACCAAATACCTACAGAAACAATGAAAGGAGTTGCCTGAGAGGTCTTGAGAAACATTTTTCTTATTAAAAATGGCATGTCAGCAGCAGAATCAAACTTTCTAATACTTGGAAAGTACCTCAGAAATGAAGCATTTATAGAATCTTACCTCTCCTTCATCGGTAAATGTTATTTTCTTATTTACTTTAAAATTTCTCTTCATTACTTTTTTTGCTTCTGCAATCTTGGTCACTTTTTTCTTCACACTGGATTTAGAAGTTTCTTTCTTCTGTGTCAGAATATACAAAAAAAAAAAAAAGACACAGATGATTAGTTAAATGGCTATCTTATATTAACAATTTAACACTGGCAATACACTTTCCAAACTTAAATGTGTTTATTGCTCATTGGCTAATAAGAAGCACCAAAGCTGCTGTCTAGAAATAAAATTATCAGCATTAAAAGAGTTTAAATTTCAATATTAGTGTTAGACATATATAATCTTAAATTTCTACTATTACTAAACTGTGTTACTAAACTTTTGTTACTAAACTGTGCTATCCTGATAATGTTGAAGCATTAGAAACTATATGATAATGTTATAAATAGACATATAAGGGAAAGCAACTTTTCTTTCAGCTAAAAACAACACATTTTAAAAAAAAGCTATAACTTCCAAGAAAAAACTTACAACTTTTAGACTAGAAAAATGTTTCCCTGGAAATCAAAATGACTAATACATTGTTTTTTACTTCCTCTCATTACAGTAATTCACTATATGAACACTGGAAAACATCCTGTGATAGGTAAGTTGTGTTCAAAGGTGAAATGGTCTTACTGCACAAAGGTGAAATGTGTTCAAAGGTGAAAAGTCTTACTTCTTAAAAGAAGTAAGATCTCGTGAACAGGAATTTTGTCAGCCAAAATAAACTGCTCCCTTTAGTGCCATGTGAAGACAGAGCACTAATAAGACTTCCTCCCACCCAGTCATTACTCCCACACCAGCTTTACCCTGCAGACACTCAGAAGAACCCCCAGGCTGGAGATTATGTTCCTAGCTCCTACTAGATCTTCTTAGTTCTATCACTAGGCTGATTCTTAACAATCCTGGGTTGGCAGA
Source organism: Muntiacus reevesi (assembly GCF_963930625.1). Lineage (NCBI taxonomy): Eukaryota > Metazoa > Chordata > Mammalia > Artiodactyla > Cervidae > Muntiacus > Muntiacus reevesi. The sequence continues at coordinate 72,801,485 of NC_089257.1, forward strand.
TACTTTGTCATCAACCTTCAACTTATGACAGAGAGAATGCCTATCAAACAGTGCAAAGCTGAGCAGATCATTATAACGTAATAATTAAACAGGAGTAAGATTTAATTGCTTAAATAAAAGCACAAAAAAAATAGTGAGGAGTAACAGGAGCAAACTTTCTGGAGGTGATGAGACTTGTTCTACCGCTTAATAGGAGTTTGTGTATACGCCCGTCGAAATTCATCAAATGTTACACTTAAAATTGGTGTGTTTCATTGTATATAAATTTCTACCTCAAAAAAGAATCCTGTAAACAATACTGAACTTTAGTTAATGCCAGGCAAGCTGAAGTATATGGAAAAAAGTATAATGATATTGGCAACTTACTCAAAAATGCATTAAATGAAAAAAGGATAACGAATGGATTGACAGAAAACTACATGAGAAAGGAAATACTGTAAAAAGATAATTGCAGAACATGAGTGATGGATATTTTGGTATCAAAGTAAACTTTTTCAACCTTTCTGTATGTTTGAAGTTTTTTGTAATAAAACACAAAAGGCCAGTCACAGAACAAGAGAAATGATCAAAAAGCAAAGATACCAAAAACTGTCACAATAAAACAAAATAAAATAATAGAAAAATCAATCCTTCAGAGTGAAACTTCAGAGTGATGTGGGTCTATATCAAGAGATTCAGGGAAATCCATGATATCACTGAAATTAAATAACAAAACTTGGGGGTATTTACATCTTTGCAATTTTATGTTAATCATGGTTTCTAAAAGGGATCTGTGTTCTCCCCTTCCTACCCACACACACTAAAAGGTTAAATCACTCATTTGTTTTAGGGAAGTCACTGAAAGAAGGAACAGAAATGCCAACACGGGTGAGAAGACAAACATGCATTTTCCTAATAGGCTGTGGTGTTGGTCTGATATTCTAGAATTAATCCTCATTCATTCAAATATGCATTGTTATCAACACAGAGGATATCATAGTACATAATGCCCCAGCAGTGAAAGAGACAGATGGATTCTCAACCCTCAAGGAACCTAACTTAATCAATGGGGGGAAATTTTTAAATTATTTAATCACAGATGTATTAAGTGCTCAGACAAAATACAGAGGATGAATTCTTTAATAGGGTGCCTGCCCTAGATAGTCTAGAGTAAGGAGTGGAAGTCAAAGAAATCTTCCTTTTGAGGAATAGATGTTTGAACTGAGTAGCAAACATCACTGCATTTTTGCATTATTATTATTAGTGATATATTCGTGATGAACAAATACCTTCTGTGTGTCCACTGATGGAGTATTTCATATAAAGCTTACAAAGTTTTAGTTCAATGTCATTCTTCTGAATGTTAATTTTAGCAGGTAACACATGTTGGTTTATTTTGTAAAGGATATTCAGTTCAAAAGTTGTATGTATGTCTTCTTCAGCTATCTCAGTTTATCTCCCAAGAATCAAATGAGTTTTGATCATTAGTTTGCTAGTATGTGAGACAGTGCAATTATGCAGTAGTTTGAACATTCTTTGGCATTGTCTTTCTTTGGGATTGGAATGAAAATTGACCTTTTCCAGTCCTGTGGCCACTGCTGAGTTTTCCAAATTTGCTGGCATACTGAACACTTTCACAGCATCATCTTTTAGGATTTGAAGAAGCTCACCAGGAATTCCATCACCTCCACCTGCTTTGCTCATAGTGATGCTTCCTGAGGCCCACTTGACTTCCTCTGCCTCTAGGTGTCTGCCTCTAGGTGGGTGATCACACCATCGTGGTTATCTGGGTCATGTAGACTTTTTTTGTACAGTTCTTCTGTATATTCTTGCCACCTCTTCTTAATATCATCTGCAGTTAGGTCCATACTGTTTCTATCCTTTATTGTGCCTATCTCTGCATGAAATGTTCCCTTGGTATCTCTAATTTTCGTGAAGAAATCTCTAGTTTTTCCCATTCTATTTTTTTCCTCTATTTTTTGCACTGATCACTGAGGAAGGCTTTCTTATCTCTCTGTGCTATTCTCTGGTACTCTGCATTCAAATGGGTATATCTTTCCTTTTCTCCTTTGCCTTTTGCGTCTCTTTTTTTCTCAGCTATTTGTTAGGCCTCCTCAGACAACCATTTTGCCTTTCTGCATTTCTTTTTCTTGGGGATCGTCTTGATCCCTGCCTCCTGTACAATGTCACAATCCTCCATCCACAGTTCTTCAGGCACTCTGTCTATCAGATCTAATCCCCTGAATCTAGCATATGTGTATTTAAATTTTGAAAGATATTTCCAAAGAAGTTATACAAATTTATAAAACAATTTGAGAGTAATTGATTCTCCATATCTATTTAAACAAAGTATATTAGGTTTTACGTTTACCAGTCAACTAGGCAAAAAAATATCTCAGGGAAGTTTTAATATGCATTTTTATACTAAACAGAGCAAGATATCTTTACAAAGGCATTTATTTTTCAGTGCACTGTATATATCTTTTTCTAGCATTTTTAATGAACTTCAGGAATTTTATTTATTTGTAAAATTTCTTCATTTGTTAAAGATGCTTCAATATTTTCTCCCATTTATGTTTATACCTTTGCCATATAGGGTAAAATTCTTTTGTTTCACTTTGATTTGGTTTTAAGAAGCAGATATTTATAATATTTATAAAATTAACATTTTAAATAACAAAATTTTCATGTTTCTAGGTTTGTGCCATACTTCATTAAGTATAATGAAAGATTTCCTGACAAGACATAAAACATCAAAATCCCATTTTCATTTCTATTTGCACTTCTTCTACATCATGCACGCTATACTTTAAAATAAAATGCCAAGAGGAAAATGTCATAAAATACAAAGTTGATAAAGCATCAAGTCATTCTTGACAGTGATCGCTGTAGCAGGTTGCCAGGAATAACTTGGAAGATAAAAGAACAAGAACAGCTACAAACATAATAACAGTTCCAATCAGAAGGGCCATGTTAGTTAATATTGGCCTCAAGAAGATTCAAAATATAATCAATGAGAAAAACCTACCTCAGCATAAGCATCTAAAAATTACAAAGACTAACAAAATAAAGAACTATCAAGCCTGATGGAAATCTTAGAGCATACCTATTATGCCTTCATGTTAAAGATCAGGGCATTTGTAGCATTTATAAACACTGATTTCCAAATTCCAAAAGTACTTTAGTACCGAAAGTTAGGTACTTTAGTACCTAAGTAACCAAACCTAGTAAAACTAGCTTATTATTTTTTTTTCTAAAAAAAGCAAAATTGCCTGCCATGTAAACATAATCTTCAAACATCCTGTATTATTGGCTTCCCTGGTGGCACAAATGGTAAAGAATCTGTGTGCAATGCAGGAGACCCGGGTTCAATCCCTGGGTCGGGAAGATCCCCTGGAGCAGGGGATGGCAACCCACTCCAGTACTCTTGCCTAGAGAATTCCACGGACAGAGGAGCCTGGCGGGCTACAGTCCATGGGGTCACAAAGAATCGGGGCACGACTGAGTGACTAGCACACACACATCCTACATTTACTGAACTACAGTAATTCACATATTTTAATTTTACAATATGAATTAAGGATACACTGCTTGACAATTTTAAAGCTATCTAAACTTCTTTGATGATTAGTGATATACCTGTTGCCCACTGGTATGTATTCTTTGGAAAAAGAAGTCTATTTGCGCCATTTGTCCATCTAAAAATATGATTATTTGCCTTTTTGTTTTTGAGTTGTATGAGATCCTTATATATCTAAACAATATTGACCAGTTATCAGATATAAAGTTTGTAAATATTTCTCCCATCCTACATTGCCTTTTCAACTTGTTTCATTTGCTGTGTAGAGTTTTCAGGTCTGATGTAGTCCCCTTGCTTATTTCAGCTTCTGTGCCTATGCTATTGGCATATTAACCAAAAGGTCATTGCTCAGAACATGCTACTCAAATTACAACACCCTAACCCCACCCCCTTTCTGAAAAGAATCCTAATAGCCGTTACAGAATTTATTTGTCTCATTACTTGATATTTGTGCCAATATCAAGTAAAACTGCCTAAAAGACCCATTCTATAAATCCTTCCAAATTTTTAAATATTTTATAAAAAATATGTGTTATTCAAACACAAAATCAAACATATGAAAGCCTACATTGCCAAACAAAGTTCTTCACTTTTTTAAGGTTAGATCAGTTCTTATGATTATACTAAAATGCAAACGTAAGTAAACGTTAAACTTTCTCTATTCTGTATGATCCATAAAACCATGCACCACTAATTACACTGTCGTCTTTCTCTTTTTCTATTCTGTATGGTCAATAAGACCATGCACTACTAATACACTGAACTGCAGTTTCAACGTATAAAGTAATAAGAAATGATTAACATAACTATAACATGTTAAGCAGCAATGAAAAGATATTTATTATGAAATATTTATGATTCTTTTTAAAAGAGTCATTTTAACCAGTCAACATAAATAGGAAAACACACAATGAGTATTGCAATCTCTTCAAGAAAATCAGAGATACCAAGGGAACATTTCATGCAAAGATGGGCACAATAAAGGACAGAAACGCGGTACAGACCTAAAAGAATCAGAAGATATTAAGAGGTGGCAAGAATACACAGAAGAACTGCACAAAACAGTCTTAGTGACCTGGATAACTATGATGGTGTGATCACTCACCAAGAGCCAGACATCATGGAAGGTGAAGGCAAGTGGGCCTTAGGAAGCATCACTATGAACAAAGTTAGTGGAGGTGATGGAATTTCAGCTAAGCTATTCCAAATCCTGAAAGATAATGCTGTTAAAGTGCTGTACTCAATATGCCAGCAAATGTGGAAAACTCAGCAGTGGCCACATGACTAGAAAAGGTCAGATTTCATTCCAAACCTAGAAAAGGGCAATATCAAAGAATGTACAAACTATCACACAACTGTGCTCAATTGAAATGCTAGCAAGGCAATGCTCAAAATCTTTCAAGCTAGGCTTCAACAGTATGTGAACTGAGAACTTCTAGATGTACAAGCTGGATTTAGAAATGGCAGGGGAACCAGAGATCAAACTGCCAACATCTGTGGGATCATAGTAAAATTAAAGGAATTCCAGAAAAACATCTACTCCTGCTTCATTGAATATCCTAAAGCCTTTGACTTTGTGGATCACAACAAGCTGTGGAGAATTCTTGAGATGGGAATACCAGACCACCTGAGAAATCTGTATGCAGGTCAAGAAGCAACAGTTAGAACTGGACATGGAACAATGGATTGATTCAAAATTGGGAAAGGAGTATGTCAGGGCTATATATTGTCATCTTGCTTATTTAAATTATATGCAGAGTACATCATGCAAAATGCCTGGCTGGATGAAGCACAAGCTGGAATCAAGATTGCTGAGAGAAATATCTATAACTTCAGATATGCAGATGATATCACCCTAATGGCAGAAAGCAAAGAGGAACCAAAGACCCTCTTGATGAAAGTGAAAAAGGATAGTAAAAAAGGTAGCTTAAAATTCAACACAAAAAACTAAGATCATGGCATCCAGTCCCATCACTTCATGGCAAATAGATGGGGAAAAAAATGGAAACAGTGACAGACTTCTTTTTCTTGGGCTCCAAAATCACTGTGGAATGTGACTGCAGCCATGAAATTAAAAGACGCTTGCTCCTTGGAAGAAAAGCTATGACAAATCTAAACAATGTATTAAAAAGCAGACATATCATTTTGCCGGCAAACGTTTCCAGTAGTCATGCACAGATGTGAGAGTTGTATCATAAAGAAGGCTGAGCACCAAAGAATTGATGCTTTTGATCTACGGTGTGGGAGAAGACTCTTGAGAGTCCCTTAGACTGCAAAGAGATCAAACTAGTCAATATTAAAGGAAATCAACCCTGAATATTCATTGGAAGGACTGTTGCTGAACCTGAAGCTCCAATACACTGGCCATCTGATGCAAAGAGCTGACTCACTGGAAAAGACTGATGCTGGGAAAGATTGAGGGCAGGAGGCGAGGGGGTGACAGAGGATGAGACGGTTGGATGGCATCATCGACTCAATGAACATGAGTTTGTGCAAACTACAGGATATACTGAAGGAAAAGGAATCCTGCCATGCTGCAGTCCTTGAGATCACAAAGAGTTGGACACAACTAATGACTGAAGAACAACAACAAAGGCACAACCAATCTTCAAAAGATTTTTGATTGCTAGATTCCTCCTTCATGATTCCTCCTGCCTGAATCTACAATTTACCTTAGAATACATTCCATTACCTGCTTCTTAACCTGCCACCATAACCAGTGAATGCTTTCACAAAAACAATTTTCAAATCTATCTCTAATATAGTTGCCACTGCTCTCTATTTCTGCTCTTACTATTCAAAAGTTCCCCCAGCAAAGACTCATTGAAACACCAGTGTTCTTTTTTTCCTCCTTCAACATGTATCTTCTTTTTGTCATTAATTTCTTGTCAGAATTAACATAGATTTTTCCCTGATTTTAAAAAGCTTCTTATAGCATTTCAGTCTAATACTTCTTTAAATCTCATTTCCTCTAACTAGTCTAGGTAAGATTTAAATTTCTTTTCTCCACCTCAACCATATTTTACTCTGCTTATTTCCTTAATTTAAGTCTCATCCTCAAATGAGTTTCATGGCCAGGCAAATCCATCACTGTCTCTACGTTATCTACTATCTTAAATGGTTCATTCTAACTTTGCAGCAATTTTTATACTGTTGCAAAGCATAAAATATAAAGATAATTCATATTTCTAATTCACTACCTTAGTAAATTTGTCTTTAGTTCAATGAAACTATCTAGCTGTTTACTATTTTTTTTTTTTTTTGCTAGCCAAGAAATACGTATTATTTGCTCCAACCATGCCCCTCACTCCACACTGAAGCCACTATAGGCAATTTCTCAGGTATTTCCAATTCTTTAGCAAAATTAGAGCTAGCCATATTTGCCTTAGGAATTCAATTTTTAACCTGCCACTTTTAATAAACATTTCTATATTAGGAAGCAGGCAGCTGGAAGCAATTTCCAGAAATACAGTCTGATACATGCTTTTTGTCCTTTTAGATTTTAGAAATGACAGCATGGATATCATTTTTAACGAGTGTCCAAATTGGCAATATCACATTTCTGTTGTCTCCTACAACTTCTGAAATTCTTCAAGAACTTACAGATATTATAAGCTACATACTAAAAATTCAGCAGTATCAAAAGGAAAGCTAATTTCTATCACATATCCATGCAGTTAACAAAGTTAAGGGAGACTGACTCCCTAAAGGAGGCAATAATGGTGGCAATAAACTAAATTCAAAGACTTGGGGCAACACTGACGACACTACTATAAAAACTATGACACTAAGGTACACTCTCTCTTGGGGAAGCAGCTCTCTACTTCTCCACAATCTTATACACACATACTCTATGATATTATACACAAAACATACACACTTCTACTCTCTAAGTTACAGAAAGAGAATTTCTATGATTTAAAGCCTTCACAAAGAGCTACAATAAGAGAACTAAGATATATACTAAATTCAAACTGGATTCGGTAACTGATTAGTTAAGCCATGTTTGACAAGCATTTTAAGACATTTAAGAGGTGCTGATGTCAACCTCCCATACTGCCAAGACAAGGTAATCACTGTTACTGGTTATCCAAGGTTTTAACGTCTGCCATTTTTTAAACTGGCTAACATTAGTAAATCACAAGACACGCATGGGATATATCTTAACTAAGAGAGAAATAAACATCACCACCAAATCCAATAAAAGTCATATGCACAACTACATATATGTCATGTTTCCAAGCTCTGCCTTCTACTGTTTACAAAGTTAGCTAACAATAAAGTACCAAATGAAAGGTTAAAGGCCAGCCTACACGTATACATTTCAAAAAAGTGTGTCTGTATGATGTTCAATCATTTAAAACTGGATGTTCTTTAAAATACACCATTTATTAAATAGCGATAAGTAAAAGCAGGGGAAGATGGCAGAGTGGAAGGATGTGTGCTCATCTTCTCATGCGAGAACTGCACAGTTACAACCTGCTGCTGAACAACCGTCAACAGGAGAATGTTTGATCCCACCAAAAAAAGATACCCCACGTCCAAGGGCAAAGAAGAAGCCCCAGCAAGACAGTAGGAGGAGCAAAGTCACATTTAGAATTAAACCCCATACCCACCAGAGGCAATCAGAGGGCTCAAACAAACCTTGTGTGCACCAGGACCCAGAGACCCCACAGAGACTGAGCCACAACCGTGTCTGAGCGTCTCCTGCGGAGGTGCGGGTCGGCAGTGACCTGCCGTGGGGCGGGGGCTCTCGGGCAGCAGGCCTGGGTATGGCATAAGCCCTCTTGGAGGAAGTCACCATTAACCCCACCACAGAGCCACCAGAACTTACACAGGACTGGGGAAACAGACTCTGGGAGGACACAAACAAAACCTAGTGCACACCAGGGCCCAGGAGAGAGGAGCAGTGACCCCACAAGACTGACCCAGACCTGCCGTGAGTGTCCAGGAGTCTCCGACAGAGGCGTGGGTCAGTGGTGGCCTGCTGCAGGGTGGGGGGCACTCAGGGCAGCACTGCATGCCTGGGACCTTTTAAAGGAAGTCCTAATTATCTTCATTACCTCTCCATAGCTTGGCCTCAGGTCAAACAACAAGGAGGGAACACAAGCTTAGTCACCAACAGAAAACTGTATTAAAGCTTTAATGAGCATACCCCACCCATCAGAACAAGACCCAGTTTCCCCCTTAGTCAGTCTCTCCCATCAGGAAGCTTCCATAAGCTTCTTATCCTTATCCATCAGAGGGCCAACAGAACTACAATCACAGAAAATTAACCAAACTGATCACATGGATCACGGCCCTGCTAACTCAATCAAACTATGAGCCATGCCAGGTAGGGCCGCCCAACATGGACGGGTCATAGTGGAGAATTCTGACAAAACGTGGTTCACTGGAGAAGGGAATGGCAAACCACTTCAGTATTCTTGCCTTGACAACCCCATGAACAGTATGGAAAGGCAGAAAGATGAGAAACTGAAAGATGAACTCCCCAGGTCAATTGGTACCCAATAAGCTACTGGAGATCACTGGAGAAATACCTTCAGAAAGAATGAAGAGATGGAGCCAAAGCAAAAACAACACCCAGTTTTGGATGGGACTGGTGATAGAAGCAAGGTCCAATGCTGTAAAGAGCAATATTGCATAGGAACCTGGAATGTTAGTGCCATGAATCAAGGTAAATTCAAAGTGGTCAAACAAGAGATGGCAAGAATAAACTACAACATTTTAGGAATCAGTGAACTAAACTGGATCAAAATGGGTGAATTTAACTCAGATGACCATTATTTCTACTCCTGTGGGCAAGAATACCTTAGAAGAAATGGAGTAGCCATCATAATTAAGAAAAGAGTCGGAAATGCAGGACTTGGACGCAATCTCAAAAACGACAGAATGATCTCTGTTCATTTTTCCAAGGCAAACCATTCAATATTACAGTAACCCAAGTCTATGCACTTGTCAGTAATGCTGAACAAACTGAAGTAGAACGGTTCTATGAAGACCTACAAGACCTTCTAGAACTAACAACCAAAAAGATATCCTTTTCATTATAGGGGACTGGAATGGAAAAGTATGAAGTAAAGAGATACCTGGATTAGCAGGCAAATTTGGCCTTGGAGTACGGAATGAAGCAAGTCAAAGGCTAACAGAGTTTTGCCAAGAGAACGCACAGGTCATAGCAAACACCCTCTTCCAACAACATAAGAGAAGACTCTATACATGGACAACACCAGATGGTCAATACAGAAATCATACTGATGATATTCTTTGCAGTGAAAAATGGAGAAGCTCTATACAGTCAGCAAAAACAAGACCAGGAGCTGACTGTAGCTCAGATCATGAACTCTTTATTGCCAAATTCAGACTGAAATTGAAGAAAGTAGGGAAAATCACTAGACCATTCAGGTATGACCTAATTCAAATCACTTATGATTATACAGCAGATGTGTCAAATAGATTCAAGGGACTAGATCTGACAGACAGAGTGCCTGATGAACTATGGATGGAGGTTCATGACATCATACAGGAGACAGGAATCAAGACCATCCCCAAGAAAAAGAAATGCAAAAAAGCAAAATGGCTGTCTGAGAAGGCCTTACAAATAGCTGTGAAAAGAAGAGAAACGAAAAGCAAAGGAGAAAAGGAAAGATATTCCCATTTGAATGCAGAGTTCCAAAGACTAGCAAGGAGAGATAAAAGTCTTCCTCAGTGATCAGTGCAAAGAAATAGAGGATAACAATAGAATGGGAAAGACCAGAGATCTCTTCAAGAAAATTAGAGATACCAAGGGAACATTTCATGCAAAGATGGGCACAATTTAAGACAGAAATGGTACAGACCTAACAGAAGCAGAAGATATTAAGAGGGAGGTGGCAAGAATACATGAAAGAACAATACAAAAAAGATCTTCATGACCCAGATAAGCACGATGGTGTGATCACTCACCTAGAGCCAGACATCCTGGAATGTGAAGTCAAGTGGGCCTTAGGAAGCCTCACTACAAACAAAGCAGGTGGAGGTGATGGAATTCCAGTTGAGCTATTTCAAATCCTAAAAGATGATGCTGTGAAAGTGCTTCACTCAATATGCCAGCAAATTTGGAAAACTCATCAGTGCCCACAGGACTGGAAAAAGTCAGTTTTCATTTCAGTTCCAAAGAAAGGCAATGCCAAAGAATGCTCAAACTACCACACAACTGCACTCATCTCACAGGCTAGCAAAGTAATGCTCAAAATTCTCCAAGCCAGGCTTCAACAGTATGTGAATCATGAACTTACCAGATGTCCAAGCTGGATTTAGAAAAGGCAGAGGAACCAGAGATCAAATTGCCAACACTGGACTATCAAAAAAGCACAACAGTTCCAGAAAAACATCTACTTCTGCTTCATTGACTATGCCAAGGCCTGTGACTGTCTAGATCACAACAAACTATGGAAAATTCTGAAAGAGATGGGAATACCAGACCACCTGATCTGCCTCCTGAGAAATCTGTATGGAGGTCAAGAAGCAAAAGTTAGAACTGGACATGGAACAGCAGACTGGGTCCAAATCAGGAAAGGAATATGTCAAGGCTGTATATTGTTACCCTGCTTATTTAACTTATATGCAGAGTACATGATGCAAAATACCAGGCTGAATGAAGCACAAACTGGAATCAAGATTACTGGGACAAATATCAATAACCTCAGATATGCAGATGACACCATCCTTAGGGCAGAAAGTGAAGAAGAACTAAAGAGCCTCTTGATGAAAGTGAAAGAGGAGAGTGAAAAAGTTGGCTTAAAGCTCAACATTCAGAAAACTAAGATCATGAGATCTGATCCCATCACTTTATGGCAAATAGATGGGGAAACAGTGGAAACAGTGACAGACTTTATTTTTGCAGGCTCCAAAATCACTGCAGATGGTGACTGCAGCCAGGAGATTAAAAGACACTTGCTTCTGAAAGAAAAGCTATGACCACCTAGACAGCAAATTAAAAAGCAGCGACATTATTTTGCCGACAAAAGTCCATATAGTCAAAGCTATGGTTTTTTCAGTAGTCATGTATGGATGTGAGAGTTGGACTATAAAGAAAGCTGAATGCTGAAGAATTGATGCTTTTGAACTGTGGTATTGGAGAAGACTCTTGAGCGTCCCTTAGACTGCAAAGAGATCCACCCAGTCCATCCTAAATGAAATCACTCCTGAATATTCATTGGACGAACTGATATTGAAGCTGAAACTGCAATACTTTGGCCACATGAGAAGAACTGACTCATTTGAAAAGACACTGATGCTGGGCAAGATTGAAGATGGGAGGAGAAGGGGACGACAGAGGATGAAATGGTTGGATGGCATCACTGACTCAATGGTCATGAGTTTGAGTAAGCTCCAGGAGTTTTTGATGGACAGGGAGGCCTGGCATGCTGTAGTCCATGAGGCTGCAGAGTTAGACACAACTGAGTGACAGAACTGAACTGATGCAAAACATAATATTGATTTTAAAACACTGGCATTATTAAATACAGAACCAGAAAGGACCAAAAGGCCAAAATCACCTAGAGAAAAAACACATCATACACATGTATCTGTAGAAGTTAAGAGGATTTCAAGATCATATAACCAATGCCAGCAAAGTTAGGGCGGGCATTCTGAATCCTGTGGTGGGGGAGGGGGTAGGCAAAAAAGATAAAGGGGAATAACAAGTACAAATGTCCAGCTATGAAATATAAGTCACAGAGGAGAGAATCATAATTTTCCTGAACATTTTCAAAAACCATAGAACAGAAATCAGAAGTTGGACAACAACAAATGGTTTTCTTTAGAACACAAGGAATCATTCAAGGAATGTATTATAAAAGTGTCTTTCTTAGCAGGATCATATACGCAACTAAATCTGATATCTAATTTTTAAAAAATCTCTCAAAAGCCTAACAACTAGAGAAAAGCTTTCTGTCCTTCATTACTCTATTACTTTGTCCTTTTTGTCCTGGCAAATTGCATGCTGAGTATGCAGTGATCAATATAATTTCAATCTGCCCTTTTTAACTTAAACATTTTAAAAAGTCTGACAGCAACTGAAAGGTTTGACAGATTCTTGCCCATTTATTTGTTTTTCTCTTAGAATGAGTCCCTGCTATTTCATTAGTAAATCTGTAACACTAAAATGTAGCATTTTGAATTGACTAGTTCAAAATTGGGAAAGGAGTATGACAAAGCCATCTGTTTTCACCCTGCTTACTTAACTCATCTGCAGAGTATATCATGCAAAATGCCAGGAAGGATGAATCACAAACTGGAACCAAGACTGCAAGGAGAAATATAAACAACATCAGATATGCAAAAGATACCACTCTACTCGCAGAAGTGAACAGGAACTAAAGAGCCTCTTGATGAGGGTGAAAGAGAAAAGTGAAAAAGTTCGCTTCAATCAACATTCAAAGAACTAAGATCATGGCATCTGGTCTTGTCATTTCATGAAAAATAGAAGGGAAAAAAGTGGAAGCAGTGACAGATTTTCTTTTCATGGGATCCAAGAAAATACTGCAGATAGTGACTGCAACCATGAAATTAAAAGATGATTTCTCCTTAGAAGGAAAGCTATGCTAAAACTACACAGCATATTAAAAAGCAGAGACATCACTTTGCAGATATAGGTCCATATAGTCAAAGCTATGTCTTTTCCAGTAGTCATGTACAGATGTAAGAGTTGGATCATAAAGAAGGCTGGGTGCCAAAGCATTGATGCTTTTGAATTGTGGTGCTGGAGAAGATTCTTGAGAGTCCCGTGGAATGCACAGAGACCAAACCAGTCAATCCTAAGGAATATAAACCCTGAATAGTCATTGAAAGGACTATTTCTAAAGCTGAAGTTCCAATACTTTGGCCACCTAGGAAAGAATGAAGGCAAAAGGAGACGGGGTGGCAGAGGATGAGATGGTTAGACAGCATCACCAACTCAGTGGACACAAGTTCGCGCAAACTCCGGGAGGTGGTGAAGGAAAGGGATGCCTGGCGTGCTGCCCTCCATGGAGTCACAGAGAGTTGGACTTAGTGACTGAAGAATAACACTAAGATACAACATTCTGAATTAAAAGTTACTAAAAACTGCTATAAACTACAATTCCCCAAGTGGTAAAACAAAATTTTTGCCAAGCTCCAAACTCCTGATGCTCCACAGTCAAGCAACATTTTAAATTTTTTTTACATCACTCTTCTTCTTACTGTTCCAGTCACAACCTATGCAGGAGTTAGCAATATCCTTGATCCACAGCAAAGGAGATCATAAACATAATAAAAAGACAACCTACGGGCTGGCAGAAACTATTTGCAAACAATGCATCTGCCAAGGGCTTAATTTCTAAAATACACAGCTCATACAACTCAACAACAAAATAACAACCCAGTCAAAAAAAGAAGACAGATGACACAGACACTTCTCCGAAGAAAGTATATAGATGGCAAAGAGGCACATGAGAAAATGCTCAACACTGCTAATTATTAGAGAACAGCAAATCAAAACTACACTGCGGTATCAACTCACACTGGTCAGCACAATCATCATGAAAAAGTCTACACATAATAAATGGTAGAGAGGATGTGGGGAAAAGGGAACCCTTCTCATTGTCTGTGCAGTCACTATGGAACATAGTATGAAAGCTCCTTAAAAAAAACTAAAACTAGTCATCGTATCATCCAAAAATCTCACTCCTGGGCATACATTCAGAGCAAACATAACTTGAAAAGATACAGGCACTGCAGTGTTCACTGCAGCGCTAATTACAACCGTCAAGACGTGAAAGTAATCTAAATGTCCATCGACAGATCAATTGATAAAGCACATGTGGTATACATACATACATACCATACATATACAGACACACACACACACAAATGGGGCTGCCCAGTGCGGTCAGTGGCAAAGAATCCACCTGCCAATGCAGGAGACACAAGACACAGATTCAATCAGGAAGACTCCCTGGAGTAGGAAATAGCAACCCATTCCAGTATTCTTGACTGTAAAATTCCATGGACAGAGGAGCCTGGCAGGCTACAGTTCATGGGATCACAGAGTTGGTCACGACTGAGCAACTGAACACACACCCACACACAACGGAATATTACCCAGACACAGAAAGGAATGAAATAATGCCATTTGCAGCAATATGGATAGACCTAGAGATTATCACAGTAAGTCAAGTACTGTTAGTCGCTTAGTCGTGTCCGACTCTTTGCGATCCCATGGACTGTAGCCCATCAGGTTCCTCTGTCTATAGGATTTTCCAGGCAAGAATACTGGAGTGGGTTGCCTTTTTTTCCTCAAGTCAAGTAAGTCAAAGACAAATATATGATACCACTTATATGTGAAATCTTAAAAAAATTATATAAATGAACTTACCTAAAAAACAGAAAGAGACTCATAAACAGAAAACAAATTTACGTTACCAAAGGGGAAGCAGGCAGATAAAGTAGGAATTTGGGATTAGCAGATGCAAACTACTATATATATATATACATACCTATGTATACACACACACACACACACACACACACACACAATATCTAAACAAGGTCCTACTGTATAGCACAGGGAACTATATTCAATATCTCTAATAAACCATAATGAAAAAGAATATGAAAAAGAACATATATATACACACACATATATATATACATACATTCTCACACACACACACTTTCCAGGTGGTGCTAGTGGTAAAGAACCTGACTGCCGATGCAGGAGACTTCAGAGACACGGGTTTGATCCCTGGGTCAGGAAGATCCCATGGAGGAGGGCATGGCAACCCACTCCAGTATTCTTGCCTGGAGAATCCCATGGACAGAGGAGTCTGGCGGGCTGCAGCCCATGGGATCACACAGATTCAGACACAAGTGAAGCAACTTGGCATGTCTCACACACACACGTATAACTGAATCACCTTGCCGTACACCAGAAACTATCACATCGTACGTTAATTGTACTTCAATGAAAAAACGCTTGAAATTCTGCCCCAAAAGGAAAGTTAAATTAAGATTCAACATCGGAAAGGCTCAGGAGAGGGGAGCGGGGCTGCGGCCCTCGGGCCCTCCCCCAGCCCTGGAGAGTGTGGGCTGCCCTGAGAGAGGCCGCGTGGCCACAGGCATTTTGGTGGGTTAGTGAGGGAATGAGGGGAAAAGCACGAGGCTGTCTCCTTCCAGTCTCTGAGCATGCCTGCTTGCCTGCCAGGGCTTTCGAGAATCTAGAGGCAGCCTTGCAAGCTGAGTTTAAACTGGCCAAAGACAACTTCTGACCTGCATAACGTAACAGAACACGTCAGAAAACACTGACCAGTAGAAGTGTGAAGGAGAGAAGTATGGTATGCTGCAATCCATGGGGTCACCAAGAACTGAACACAGTTTAGGGACTTAACTGAACTGAAAGGAGTATCATGGTAAAGAAATACAAGGTTTACAAGTAAAAGTAACTGAAAAAGGAATGAATTTTAGATGCACAGAGACTAGAATTCTTCACCAAAAATCAACAGCTGAGAGAGCAACAGTCATTCATGAAACCACTAAAATTTTAGAAGATCAATTAAGAGCAGGATTATGTGATTGCTGTGCACTAACTGAAGAACATATGAGGAAGAAACAGTAAAGTCTGAAAATTTTTGGCAGCAGAATCTTAAATTTATCATAGAGCTTATGAATGAAAAGAATTCAGGAAAAAAATAAAAAGTTTTCTGAACAGTTGCAGCAGAAAATTGAGAATGATTAACCACATCAAGCAACTGACTGTGAATCTGAGGAAGATGTTATTCTAGATTCACCAATAACAACCTTTTCATTTGCTAGCGCTAACTGGCTATGAAGAAAGGAAAACCTCCATGTCCGATACACAGAACAAACAAACCAACCTTCAAGTCAGATACACAAACTAACCTGGAGCACTCGGATGTGCACATGAATTGAGAAAAATACCAAAGTCTTCAACTCAACCACAACATAAACCTAATGAAAGTGAAATTATACTAGTGGACACTTGTGATTAGAGTCAAGCTCCAATAGCTAAAACACATGGAAAAAGCAGTTATCCTCCTGATAATATAGCTACAGTTGCTGCTGAAACACCCGGACTTTGTGTTCAAGAAGAATCTGAACCTCAAGGCCCTAGGAGCCCTCTTGGTGATGAACTCTACCACTATCTGAAAGGAGATCACAAAAAAAGGAATACAGGTTTGTCCCCTTCTCTTTTAGAGACCAGGAAAACAACCCACCTGAAAACAGGCCCTTTCAGTAACACTTCTACTTCTAGATCACAGAAACCTAGATCAAAATCTGAAGATAGTACCTTTTTCAAACATCCTCACATTGGGGCTGAAATGAACAAGATCATTAACCAGTCATCTTCTAATAAGCAGATACTTGCCACTGGGAGGCAGAATAAAAAGGAAGAAAATTGAGGAAGAAAAGTGAAGATGAAGTTAAGCACCCCCAAGCCTCTTTTGATAAAGAAAAAGAGTTTTCTCTTCCACTGGACAGTCAGTCTTCCATGAATGGAGACTATGTGATGGATGGATAAACCTCTGGATCTGTCTGATCCATTTTCAGCTATTCAGTGTCAAGAGAAAAGCCAAGAAAGTCAGAATTCTAAAATCAAATTTAGGCAAGTGACACTCCAGTAGTCATGTATGGATGTGAGAGTTGGACGGTATAGAAAGCTGAGCACTGAAGAATTGATGCTTTTGAACTGTGGTGTTGGAGAAGACTCTTGAGAGTCCCTTGGACTGCAAGGAGATCCAACCAGTCCATCCTAAAGGAGATCAGTCCTGGGTGTTCATTAGAAGGACTGATGTTGAAGCTGAAACTCCAATACTTTGGCCGCCTCATGTGAAGAGCTGACTCATTGGAAAAGACCCTGATGCTGGGAAAGACTGAAGGCAGGAGGAGAAGGGGACAACAGAGATGGTTGGATGGCATCATCGACTCAAAGGACAGGGGTTTGAACAAGCTCCAGGAGTTGGTGACGGACAGGGAAGCCTGGTGCGCTGCAGTCCATGCGGTCGCAGAGTCAGACACAACTGAGCAACCGAACTGAAGTGACTCTCCATGAGGCCCTGAAGCCCATTCTGAAATGGCTCTTCCTCAAGACGTAAGGCCTTGCGTGTGAGCTGCAGGTTAATCAAAGATCCCCCAGAAGAGCCCTGTTTACAGGAGTACCTTTTCCAGTCCTTGAGTAATCTCCAGATAATGAAACACTGTTACAAATAAAGGAAGAAAATTCTGTATTTAAACTCCCTCTACATCCACACAGAAGTTTGGAGATAATCTTTCTGATGATGTGAAGGGTGCTGATTCTCATGAGTCTATAATGATAAAAACCAGGTCAATCCATGGAGTATGTAAACTTCCATCAGTTCTTCAGTTAAATCCACAGAGAATTGCTAAAGCAAAATCCCCACAAAAAAAACAAGATATATCCTTGAAAATATTCAGTGGAGTATATATAGATCGAGGAGCAGACCTTTCTCAGTATAAAATGGTATTACTGTAGTAGATACAAAGGATGGCAGCCAGTCAAGATTAGCAGGAGAAAAAGCAGTGGACATGGACTGTACACTGGTTAGTCAAACTATGCCTGTAAAACTGAAGAAGCAAGAGGAGAAGGGAGGAAAAAAGTCCAAATGGAGAAAGAAAAATGAATGATAGTTTGGAAGATGAAAAGAATCCTGTTTGGCGGAGAGCTTCCCCCGGTTGGCAGATAAAGAGAAGGAACTGTCTATTATTACAAAAAAAACCAACCACTCCTAGTAAAAAACAAGATAAAGTCAGACAAAAAGCATTTTTGGAGCCATATTTTAAAGGTGATGAAAAACACTGACTTACAAAATTTTCCTCATATTGAGGCAGTTTGGAAAAAGGAAGAGAGAAGAAAATTGTTTGGACACACATGTAAGAAATGTGAAATTTTTATGCAGATTTTCCAGCAGAATAAAGAGGAACGAAGTTGGTTTCCTGCTCAAGATACCAATTTCGCTATATTCCACCCAACACACGAGAGAATTTCAGGAAAATTGGTTTTCCTTCCATTCAGACTTGTATGGAAAGAGGGTATATTAAAGACCTTGATCCCTGTCCTCATCCAGAAAGACTGCAGCCTTACAATGTAAGATTTCTTCCTAAAGGCAAAGAGCAGCAAAAACAGAAGAGAGGACAATTATTATAGTTATTTAGAGCTAAAAGTTGGTATTACACAGACTTTTTGATCTTCTGTAAATTGATTTATAAGTCATTTTTCTATTCAATGTGTTTAAATGGCATTTATCCATCACACTGATGGCTATTTACAAATGTAGATAAGTTTATGCTGTATTTTCTTGCTTTTGCATCTTTAAAATAATAAAGTATTTTTATTTTGCATTCTAAGGTTAACAGCTGTTTATTACTTTATTTGGTAATGAAAGTGGAAGTCACTCAGTCGTGTTTGACTCTTTTTGACAGTCCATGGAATTCTCCAGGCCAGAATGCTGGAGTGGGTAGCCTTTCCCTTCTCCAGGGGATCTTCCCAACCCAGGGATCAAACTCACGTCTCCTGCATTACAGGCGGATTCTTTACCAGCTGAGCCACAAGGGAAGCCCAACAATACTAGAGTGCGTAGCCTATCCCTTCTCCAGCAGGTCTTCCCGACCCAGGAATCAAACCAAGAATCAAACAGGTGGATTCTTTACCAACTGAGCTATAAGGGAAGCCCTCGTTTGGTAATACCAAATCACAGTTTTGAAAATAAAAAAGTTTCCGCATTTGCTATCTTTTGAGACATTTTCTCATTTTCTTTCTCAGTCTTCCGGTGATTATGTTTCATGGTTTTGTTATACTCTACTTCTATTTTTAAGAAATTCTTCCACTTCTAGGGACTTCTTGGCTGTCCACTGGTTAGGAATCTGCCTTCTAAGGCAGGGAACACAGATCTGATCCCTGGTTGGGGGACTAAGATCCCATATGCCATGGAGAAAACTAAGCCTGCATGCCACAACTAGGTCTAGAGAAGCCTGTGCCACAAGGAGAGATCTTGTCACAACCAAGACCCAATGTAGCCAAATAAATAAATAAATATTTTTTTAAAGTTCTTCTACGTCTATTTTACTCCTCTTTAGACACCATGCCAAACTCCCTGAGGATATGGACTTCATCTTACTAGCGGTTTAAGTCTTAAAGTAAGTGCCTAAGAACCAATAATTTGTGAAGCTGAGCTGAGACTAGCCAAATCAAGACCAATTTTTGTTGAGAGCAACATTCATTCAAGGAGGCTGAAAGGCATTCTTCTGTTACCTATTCCAACATCAACATAAACAGCATAATATTTCACACTTGATTCTTTCTCATTGAGAAAGTGGATTCACTGACCCTGGTTATGATGCAAGGAGAACTTGTATGTAAATGTAGTCAGGAGTCACTCTGGGCACCTCATCAGTGAGGTGGCATCACTACTTCACCCCCTTCTCCCAGCAGGAGAGACAAAATGAGAGCTTCTTCCCTTAGCAAGGCAAACCCAACCTGCCCTGGGCCTCAGGTCTCCACATGCTGGACAGATGAACTTTTAGATGACTATAGGCATCCACTATATTCTGTCTGATTGTCTGTGTGACAATTTATGGATAAGGTTGATCTACCACTTGTTCTCTATAAGATAGAATAATATATAGGACAGGAGACCTGCCTATGCTTTATATTGAGCACACTGCCAAAGCTCCGGCATCCCTCTGTGCAGAATAACAAAATGACAGGAAACCAATACCTTACCTTCTCCTTGCTGATTTCGGCTCTTCCCTGTAAGGTGTACCCTGTTCCCAAAAAAGCCTATTTCTCAACCCATGCCATGATACTGTGAAATTTCTCTTAAGTTCCAATATATGACAAGTGCCAACCCAGATGGGCTTACCAGTAAACTGGAAGGTCACTAAACCTTTCTTTGAGAAATTTATAGAACAGTAGCTAATTAGAGATGCCATACGCCAGATGCCATGCTAGATGTTTTACATTTCATCTACTTCTCACAACTTTCATTTTGAGGTATATCCCGCATCTTACAGGAATTAAATTAAACAAAATGAATTAAACAAGTAT
This sequence comes from Muntiacus reevesi, assembly GCF_963930625.1. Lineage (NCBI taxonomy): Eukaryota > Metazoa > Chordata > Mammalia > Artiodactyla > Cervidae > Muntiacus > Muntiacus reevesi. The sequence continues at coordinate 72,822,130 of NC_089257.1, forward strand.
CCTGCTAAAAGAGACAGAGTCAGGTTCTAAACACAGACCCATCAAACTCAAATTTTATAATCTCAAACACTGAAGCTTATGCTCCTCTCAGAACTCCACAGTGTCACTGATGTAAAAACTTTTGGAACACTGTAGGAAACTTTAGTTTACTTTCCAAATGCTGGGGCCTATAACCTCTCTGAGACTGAAACAGTTTCTACTTGAGCAAATCCTGTGATAGAGAATTCACTAAATAAAGAATACATGTGTTGCAATGGGATACCTATTGCTATCTTTTCTATGCATATTTTTTTTTATTTTTTTTTTTTAATATTATTTTATTAGTTGAAGGCCAATCACTTCACAACATTTCAGTGGGTTTTGTCATACATTGACACGAATCGAACAAATTACATTAATATTGGTTGGTGCAAAGGTGATTGCAGTTTCAGACTGTGAAATTTAAATCATTATAACTAGGCTCAAATACATCTTTATTCATCAAAATAGGACCTGTTAAACACATTTTTGCCAATGAGAAATAAGTTTGTTTATTTCTGTAACATAAAAATCCATGCTTCAAGATTCGGCAAATGCTTGGAAAGCATTTTCTGCCTCCTGCTGATTGTGGAAGAGTTTTCCCTGAAAAAGGTTGTCAAGATGTTTGAAGAGGTTGGCAAGAGGTCAGGTGAATATGGAGGATGAAGCAAATCTTCGTAGCTCTATTCATTCAACTTTTGAAGTGCTGGTTGTGTGACATGCAGTCGGGCACTGTGGAGAAGAATTGGGTCCTTTCTGTTGACCAATGCCAGCTGAAGGCATTGCAGTTTTTGGTGCATCTCACTGATTTCCTGAGCATACTCTCAGATGTAATGGTTTCCTGGGGATTCAGAAAGCTGTAGTGGATCAGACTGGCAGCATACCAGCAAACAGTGACCATGACCTTTATTTGGTGCAAGTTTGGCTTTAGAAAGTGCTGTGGAACTTCTCTTTGGTCCAACCACTGTGCTGGCTGTTGCTGGTTGTCTTATAAAATCCACTTTTTGTCACGCATCACAATCTGATCCAGAAATGGTTCACTGTTGTTGCACAGAATAAGAGAAGACAACACTTCAAAACAACGTTTCTTTTTTATTTGCCGTCAGCTCATAAGGCACCCACTTATCAAGCTTTTTCACATTTCCAGTTTGCTTCAAGTGGAGAATGACCATAGGATGGCTGACATTGAGTTCTTCAGCAACTTCTCATGTAGCTGTAAGAGGATCAGCTTCAAAGATTCTCTCAACTGGTCTTTGTCAACTTCTGATGGCCAGCCACTGTGCTTCTCATCTTCAAGGCTGTCTTCTTTGCAAAACTTCTTAAACCACCACTGCACTGTACATTCACTAGGAGTCCCTGAGCCAAATGTGTTGTTGATGCTGAGTTGTCTCTGCTGCTTTATGACCCATTTTGAACTCAAATAAGAAAACTGCTCAAATTTGTCTTTTGTCTAACATCATTTCCCTAGTCTAAAATAAATATAAACTAAACAGCAAGTAATGTCATTAGCAAAAAAACATAAAGTGAGAAATGCACATTAAAATGATGTATAACGGAACCACATTAAGAATGTATTCCATTATCAAACAGCAAAGTTCAACAATGCAAAACCGCAATTACTTTTGCACCAATCTAATAGAAACCAAGAAACTTACTCTCCACTAAAAATTTAATGCATCTTTCAAATCACATAAGCAATTAATATTAGTCAAAATCCCAACCTAAATGCTTTTTTCCAAGTTCCAGTGTTACCCTTGAATATCTCTATGAAAAAAATCTGAATTTTCTTATGTCACTTTAGGAAAAAGAAATATTAATATTGTACGGACAGAGGTGAAATAAAATTAGGTGGGGGGTGTAGAGTTAATAAAAGTTATGTGACACAATTCACGGAAGACTAGGAACAAAAGAGACAGCACATCCAGAGCAAAACAGGCAAGCAGAAGGACAGTCGTGCAGACTAAAGACAGTTACAGTAACAAAAGAAGACAATCTGAAAACAAAGTCACAACAGTGCAAGAAAAAGAAGAAAGGAAAAGCTCTAAGAAAACAAATCCCTCTCATGATTAGTGATGTGTTACAAAAACACTATACCATACTGCCAAAGCATTTTCCCCCCAATAGAAACCTAACCAAACCATTAACTCTAAATAGGGAAAACACATTGACAGGATGCAAAGTAACTTTGTTCCATCTCCCAAATTATTTTCTTCCTTATGCCAAAAGAATGCCTGAGTGTAAGAACAGAAGTGGTTAAGTTCAAAAGAAACAAATACTAGTGAAACATGAAATGAATCTTTAGGACTCAGTGTGGCTATTTCCAAGTTAGTATGCTATCACTGACCAAGACTACTTAAAACATATCCTAAACTGGCTCTTCTCCAAAAACTTGAATTATTTACACCATACAATAATTTGAAGGATTTGGATGAATCATTAATAACTCAACAGTGATCCTAGTAAAAGATTTAACTAAAGCTAATCTCAAACATATTTAATTTCAATCTAATCAAGTAAACAGGTTGAACTGATGTGAATTTTCTCTAGTAAATGCAATTAACTCTCTACTCATGTAGTAAGATTTCTGGAGTTAACGTATTATGAAACTCACTAATAATTTGCCTCATTAATTCTGAATCGAAGATGCTAGATGTCAAAACTTCCTAATAAAGACCACAAACTATCACAGAGCAATTAGATCAAAATAATACTATTATCAGTTATTTATATGAGCACCTACAGTATGGCTCTTTCAGCTTAAGGCATAGCATCTGCATAATTTTTAACTTACTTTGGAATGAACTAACCATTTTAAGAATGGTAAGTTGTAATTCACTGCTTTGTCAGAAAATAGCTGCTATACCTTGACAATTAGAATTAGACATGGAACAACAGACTGGTTCCAAATAGGGAAAGGAGTACATCAAGGCTGTATATTGTCATCCTACTTATTTAACTTATAAGCAGAGTACATCATGAGAAACACTGGACTGGATGAAACACAAGCTGGAATCAAGACTGCCAGGAAAAATATCAATAACCTCAGATATACAGATGATACCACCATTATGGCAGAAAGTGAAGAAGAACTAAAGAGCCTCTTGATGAAAGTGAAAGAAGAATGTGAAAAAGTTGGCTTAAAGCTCAACATTCAGAATACTAAGATCATGGCATCTGGTCCCATCACTTCATGGCAAACAGATGGGGGAACAATGGAAACAGTGGCAGACTTTAGTTTTTTGGGCTCCCAAATCACTGCAGATGGTGATTGCAGCCATGAAATTAAAAGATGCTTACCTCTTGGAAGGAAAGTTATGACCAACCTAGACAGCATATTAAAAAGCAGAGACATTACTTTGTTAACAAAGGTCCGTCTAGCCAAGGCTATGGTTTGTCCAGCAGTTATGTATGGATGCAAGAGTTGGACTATAAAAAAAGCTGAGCACCAAAGAACTGATGCTTTTGAACTATGGTGTTGGACAAGACTCTTGAGAGTCCCCTGGACTGCAAGGAGATCCAACGAGTTCATCTTAAAGGAAATCAGTCCTGAATGTTCACTGGAAGGACTGATGTTGAAGCCGAAACTCCCATCACTTTGGCCACCTGATGCGAAGAGCTGACTCATTTGAAAATATCCTGATGCTGGGAAAGATTGAAGGCAGGAGGAGAAGGGGACGAAGAGGATGAGATGGCTGGATGGCATCACCAACTCAATGGACATGAGTTTGGGCAAAGTCCGGGACTTGGAGATGGACAGGGAGGCCTGGTGTGCTGTGATTCATGGGGTCGCAGAGTCGGACACAGCTGAGTAACTGAACTGACTGAACTGAATATTAATATATTTCACAACAAGAGAAAACTGAAACTACAAAAAGTTAAGAATAAATTCAGGAAACAGAACATAATATAGTCAGGATTCACAGATCTGACATCTTAGTTTGCTAGCAATGTGGTTTTCTCTATACATGCCAAGCTACTTCCAATCCTGGAGTTGTTTAATGTTTTACCAACTCAGGCACTTTGAAAATGTTTCTAATCAACCTCAAAAAAGCACACATCTCAAGCTTTAAGGAGAGGAGAAAGACAACACAACAGAAGGGAAACCAGTTAACAGAATAGTGAATGTGTCCTTTTCATCTTCATTGGCTAGGGACATAAGGAGATGTGAAGATAAACTTTTTGTTTTATTCAAATATTGTCAGAAAATTATGATCTAGTCAAACATTTGCTTCACAAAAATTGAAACAATCACACTATGGCATTCAAAGAATGCATTCTGACATTCTGAAGTACAGAACCTAACAACCACGGAGTCTCTTCCACAAAGTGAAGCTGCACTGCCACTATCCTCTAGAGGCTGAAAAAGAACCACATGTGGTTCTATCAATTCAAATGACTAACTTTTCTGTTCTTGATGAACACAGCATATACTTAATAACATGACATTAAATAATAATGAGTATCTATTTCCCAAGTGGCACTAGGGGTAAAGAATCTGCCTGCCAATGCAGGAGACATAGAGACGTGGGTTCAGTTCCTTCCCACTGGGTGGGAAAGATCCCCTGGAAGAGGGCATGGCAACCCACTCCAGTATTCTTGACTGGAGAATTCCATGGACAGAGGAACCCAGCGGCTACAGTCCATGAGGTTGCAAAGAGTCAGACACAACTACAGTGACTTAGCACACACCTATTTCCATCTCTACATACAGGAATGCAAAAAGAATGGAGGGAAATTAGTTTACCACCTGGATGAGAAATCAATTCACAGAGCAAACATTTAAAGGATAAATATAATAATGTACAGAGAACATAATCAACTAAGAAAATGGGAATAGATAACACAAAAATTTTAAATACTACAAAAGCAATATTATATTAAAACAAAATTAGGCAAAAGCATCATCTCACATATAACTTTTCATGTAACTGTCAATTGATAAGAATTCAACATCTTATAAATCTGACACTAGAGATTCCAGAAATCTATACCAATAGGTTCTCATTGCTATTTTTAGTCACTAATCATGTCCAGCTCTTTTACAACCCCATGGATTATAGCCTCCCAGACTCCTCTATCCATGGGATTTCCCAGGCAAGAATACTGGAGTGAGTTGCTATTTCCTTCTCCAGGGAATTTTCTTGACCCAGGGATCAAACTCGCATCTCCTGTACCGCAGGCGGATTCTTTATCACTGATCCACCCTGGAAGCCCTCACTAGGAACACTTAACTCTATTTAGGCAGACAAAGCATCCACAAAGAACAAGAAAATTGCTAATGTGTGATACAGAGTCAACTAGAAAATAGGGCAGCAAATATTAAGGTACTCAAGAAAGAAAGCAAATACAAAAATAAATTAGAAAAGGGAATGAACAATGTAGACTACAGTTGTACTGGAAAAAATAAATCTAAATCACTTTAAGTCAGTATAATCCTCAGCATCTGTATCTATTTATATTCACTAAAATTTATTGACCATCTGTGCTATATCAGGCATGGTGCCGAGTCCTAGAAGACAGGCTCTGTTCTCTAGATGCCCAGCCTAAACAGAAAAGCTAACAAAACATAATATATAAATGTACAAACAAATAATTATAATGTGACAAATGTTCCAAAGGGGTGTAAAATTTGTGCAAGAGCAATAGAAGGGAACAAATTCAGACTAGAGGGTATTTAGTAGCTGCTGCTCAGTCGCTTCAGTCGTGTCTGACTCTGTGCGACGCCATAGACGGCAGGCCACCAGGCTCCTCCGTCCCTAGGATTCTCCAGGCAAGAATACTGGAGTGGGTTGCCATTTCCTTCTCCAATGTATTTGGGGGGGGGGGGGGGGTTCTGAAAAGAAAAATTCACTCCTAATGCCCTAAAGCATCTACTGAAGGTAATAAATTAACTTTGTCCATACACATATAGAATGACAATTTTCATACACCATCTTTATTTTTTTTTCATACACTGTCTTTAAAAAACTAAGAAACAGTCACTTAAATCATTGAGTTTTGAGGTTCAGATAAGAAACTCTGACAGACAGAGGCTTCCATCAAAAAGACAAATTTCACCAAATACAGAGAAAGAAGAATAGGGTATTCCAAGCAGGGAGAATCTTATTTGCTAGGTTAAGGAAAGTGTAGGCTACATTTGGAGAATTCTAAGTCATTTTGCGGAAATGAAGACAGGGATGAAAGTGAGTAGGGAGGGAATTGGAGTCTGGCAAGAAACAGGACATGAAACAGTTTTGAATCATACTGCAAAGCACTTAGTAGCTTACAGTAGCTTAGAATTCACATTTAGGAAAACACAAGGACATACTTTGGAAGTATAAAGTGATCAGATTTGTCCCCAAAAATTTCTTAGGATAGTTCTTGTTCAAGGAGGCCAAAAACTAACCCTTTCAGGAGACTATCATATTTATTACACAATAAGTAGGGGTGAAAAAGCTCTGTCCAAATCAAAGGCTGAACTTTTTAGAATGTTTTATTATACAACAAGTAAAGTAAGCTTTGTCACCCGTATGCTTATCTATGACTAAGAGAACTCCAAAGAAATAACTTACTTTTCAGGTCATCTGGGTTATCATGAGTCCAAAAAGACATTTACATTAGTTTGGTTTTTTTTTTTAACTGGAGAATTAGTTTCACAACGTTGTGCTGGTTTCAGCTGTATGACAACATGAATCAACCATAGTATACATGTGTCCCCTCCTCTTGAAGCTGCCTCCCACCCATCCCCATCCCACCCCTCCAGGTCATCACAAAGCACCAGGCTAAGCTTCCTGCGTCATAGAAGAACTTCCCACTATCTATTTTACACATGGTAATGTATATATTTCAATGCTTTAATCCGTCCTGCCCTCTCCTTCCCCCACTGTATCCACAAGTCCGTTCTCTGAGTCTGCATCTCTATTTCTGCCCTACAAATAGGATCCTCAGTTTTAACAGCCCTTCAGTGAAAAGAATAAAAACAAAAAACATATATTCAAAGACTGCAAAGAAAAGGTGACTCCTAAAATAGTAGGTACATTATTGAACTGTATACCTACTAAAGTGAAGATAATGAAGGACAGGGAAGCCTGGTGGACACAACTTAGCAACTAAATACACACACACATGCTTATTAATTAGAAGTAAACATGCTCTGAGATGAACTTTACTTAAATAAAAACAAAACAAACAAATAAAAAATTGAAAACCCAGGCACTACTAAAACCTAGAAGAAACTCAGTAAACAGGAAACAAGATTGTATGGAAGGGTAAAATTTCTCCTCTACCCTCTCCCAGCTGGGCCTAAGAAGAATGATATAAGACACAGTAATAGGAGAAAAACACATAAATTTTATTTAGTAATTTTTTTGTGTGTATCTTTCTGAAAGCCTTCACGAGGAAAATAAAGACCCAAAGTAGTTAGGGCCAAAAGTGTATGTATGGGGTTGGACAAAGAGGAGTAAACTGCAAAAACAAGACAAAGGATTTGGACTAGAACAGTTAATTGTGGAAAAGTGAGTAGGAAGGTAAGGGTGAGTAACAAGGTCTGTTCACACAGATTACCACTCTCTAACGGTAAGAATGGTTACCTTTCAACTGGTATCAGGATGGCACCTTTGACATAAGCGTTTACCTCTTGCTCTCAAGAAGAAAAAGAAAGGTCAGAATGGCTTTCCTGGATCTGTTGTTTACATGCCCTTGACTCAGAATAATCCTTACATCCCCGTGGCATGTTTTGGGATGGCATATTCTGCACCCTATACAAGTAGGGCAAGCAAAGTTGAAAGTTTCAAAAGTCCCAGAATCTTCCCCCTACCACCCTACCTTCTAACTATATTAATTCTTCTCACATATTTAATATTCTAACATCACCAATCCTCTTCCCATTAAAAAAAAAAAAAACCTGGTCTTAAAAAGAGACCTGATATTTAGCCTTAAAAAGGAAGGAAACTGATACATGCTTCAACATGGATGAATCATAAAAACATTATGCTAAGTGAAATATGCTAGTCTCAAAAAGACAAATACTGTGATGTTACTATTTAATAAATAGAATTTCAGTTCTGCAAGATGAAAAGGTTCTGGAGACTGAGTTGTACAACAATGTGAATGTACTTAACAATACTAAATAGTATACTTTAAAATAGTTGAGGGGAGACATTTCATGTGTTTTAAATATTACTAACATATTTTTTAAAATATGACAGAAATTCTCAATAACTGAGGATGAATCCATGTTCCAGGATGGTGAAACTAAACTAGCACAGCCACTATGGAAAACAGTGTGGAGATTTCTTAAAAAACTAGAAATAGAACTGCCACATGACCCAGCAATCCCACTCCTGGGCATACACACTGAGGAAACCAGATCTGAAAGAGACACGTGCACCCCAATGTTCATCGCAGCACTGTTTATAATAGCCAGGACATGGAAGCAACCTAGATGCCCATCAGCAGATGAATGGATAAGGAAGCTGTGGTACATATACACCATGGAATATTACTCAGCTGTTAAAAAGAATTCATTTGAATCAGCTCTAATGAGATGGATGAAACTGGAGCCCATTATACAGAGTGAAGTAAGCCAGAAAGATAAAGATCATTACAGCATACTAACACATATATATGGAATTTAGAAAGATGGTAATGATAACCCTATATGCAAAACAGAAAAAGAGACATAGGTGTACAGAACAGACTTTTGGACTCTGTGGGAGAAGGTGAAGGTGGGATTTTTCGAGAGAACAGCATGTATATTATCTATGGTGAAACAGATCACCGGCCCAGGTGGGATGCATGAGACAGGTGCTCGGGCCAGGTGCACTGGGAGGACCCAGGGTGGGGGGGGGGAGGTGGGAGGGGGTATCAGGATGGGGAATACATGTAACTCCATGGCTGATTGATGTCAATGTATGAAAAAACCCACTGCAATGTTGCAAAGTAATTAGCCTCCAACTAATAAAAATAATTGAAAAAAATAAAAATAAAAAAATAAAAGAAATGGAATGATAAGACTTGAATAAAGTATGTGGCCAATGGGAAAAAAAAGCATTTACTAGGGATGAAGAGTTTAGAATATTTTATTCTGTAAAAGTTTGGGGACAAACAGAGTGATATAACTACAAAGTTTTTTAGCAAGATTAATGACAATATATTAAAGAAATCAGATGGAAGAAAGAGGTGGAAGGAGAGAGTCAAGAAAGGTTAATAAAACTGACTAGGAAAAAAGAGAGTAGACAGAATTCACATAGTCAAGAATGAAAGAGAAAACCACTACAGATCACACAGACAGTAAAAGGTCAGCAAGAAAACATTACTAAAAACTCTATATCAATAAATTCAGCAAATTAAATAGAATGGTAAAATTTCATAACCTGAATAGCCATAGATTTATTAGAGAAAAAGAATTTGTAGTTTAAAAATCTACCCACAAAGAAAGTTCACAGGACCATGTGGCTTCACTGGTGAGTTAGACCAAACGTAAGAAATGGGTTAAAAAGCTACACAAAGTCGTGCAGAATACTAAAGAAGAAACATGCTGCAAATCATTCTGTAGTCAAGCATTAACCTAATCCCCTAATTAGACAGGTATTACAACAAAAAAAAAAAGCTACAGACTCATGAGTCTCATAAACCCAGAAGTAAAAATCCTTAAGAGAATGTTTTCAAATTGAACAAAGGAATACATAAAAAGAATCATGGTCAAGACAGTCTATTCTAGGAATGTAAAGCTGTTTTAACATTCAAAAATCAATACTAGTTTACAATATTAACAGACTAACATACCCACCCATGCCTCCACCAAAGGAACCAAATAACTGCCTTAAAGTGTCTTCATGAAAGCAAAAAAGGCATTTGACAAAATTCAATACCCACTCATGATAAAAATGGGGAATAAAAGGAAGAGTACTTCAACTTGATAAAGAATATCCACAAAAATCCTAGAGACAACACCTTACTTAATGCTGAGATACTGGATGTTTTATCTCTGAGATCAGAAAGAATGCTGTCATCACTTTTAGTCAACACTAGAGTTCCTAGTGAATGCAACAAGGCAGGAAAAAGAAATAAAAAGCATACAGATTTATAAAAAAGAAGAAAATTTACCCTTATTCAAAGAATGCATGATTTTCAATGTAAAAGTTCCTACAAAATCTACAAGAAGTTATTAAAAGTAACAAGTGAGTTATATTTAGCAAGGTCATAGGCTATGAGGTCAATATACACAAAGTATGTTTTGTTTACATATGAAAGCAATACATATTGGAAACAGAATTTTTTTAGAATAACCATTGTAATAGGACCAAAGAGAAGTTTAGGGATGTGGTTCAATTACAGCATACTGGGAATTGCCTGAGCTGTTTTGCTAAAGTGAAAATGAACCTATATGGCATGGATCCCTGTCAATACAAGAAATGTATGGCTTGATAGTGTTGTTTTGTACTGATAGGCTGAAGGTGAGTCTCAGGGTAGTCTGTACCAGGCTGTCAACAGTGTTTATTAATAAGTGAGATTTGATGATTTCCATGTGGTCTGAGTGAAAAACCACGGAAGGTTCTACCTTTGGGGCTGGTTATGGGAAAAACTATGCCTATATGATGAACAGAGTATGCATAATATAAGCCTAGGCTCCAGTGGGGGCTACACGGTTCTATGCACACATTAGTGGCACCTGATCTGAGAGAAAAAGTGACCATATGATCAACAGAGAGGACAGTCAGAGGTCGTGTCCAGCTCTTCTAAACCTCTTGCAATGAGGGAGAGCCTCTGGCTGCAATGCATATCCTTACTGTTCTAATCTTATTGCTATATCCAATCTTTCCCCTGCAATAAATTCAATTTTGCACACTTTGAGTGTTCTTTAGTAACTGAACCCCATTTGGACTGCTACAAATAGTGCAAAGAATAAATTTAACAAAATGTGTGCAAGATTTATACACTGAAAACTGCTAAACACTGCAAAAAGAACTAAGTAAATGGACATGCAGAATGATAAAAAATACTATCTTAAGGATGTCACTGTCAGTACATTGATCAATATATTCAATATAATCTCCATTCTAGCAAACCTTTTCATAGTAAGCAAAAGCTTATCATAAAATATATATGGAAATGCAAAGATCTGGAATAGAATATCTTTGAATAAAATACAAATGCTGTAGAACTTAACACTAACTGATTTCAAGATTGATAATAAAGTTACAGTAATTAAGAGAATAGATATTGGCACAAGGACAGACACATAATCAAAAGAAAATAACAGAACAAAATATACTGCAGAAACATAACCATATAAACATGGTCAAATGGTTTTCAAGAAAGGTGCCAAGATATTTCAATGAGAAGATGATCTTTTTAACAAATGTTGCTGAAAATATTTGATATCCACATGCAAACAACAATGATGAAATTTGCCTTACACCATATACACTAAATCAAAATGGGTCATACCCCTAGATGCACAAGCTAAAAATATAAAGCTTCCAGAAGAAAATACAGGAGAAGAATCCTTGTTACCCTGTTTCGGCAAAGTTTTTATTCGTGTTTTGCTTTGTTTTGATTTTTTTTAGAAGAAACACAAAAGACATGAGCCACAAAAGAAAAACATGATAAGCTGTATTTGACCAAAATTATGAACTTTGTCCTTCAAAAGACTCCATCAAGAAAGTGAAAGGACAACAACCCAGGGAATAGGAGAAAATATTTATATTACTATTTACCTGACAGGAAACATATCCCAAATATTTGTTGTTGTTGTTGCTTAGTTGCTAAACTGTGTCTGACTCTTTTGCAACCCCATGGACTCTAGCCCACCAGGCTCGTCTATTCATGGGATTACTTAGGCAAACATACTGGAGTGGGTTACCATTTCCTTTTCCAGGGGATCTTCCCAACTCAAGGATTGAACCCATGTCTCCTGCATTGTCAGACAGATTCTTTACCACGGAGCCACCAGGGAAGTCCATCCCAAATATTGGGTTCAAATATTCAAATGAACTTTTTGGCCAACCTTAGATGTAAGAAGCTTCCCTGGTGGCTCAGAGGTTAAAGCATCTGCCTGCAAAGTGGGAGGCCCAGGTTCGATCCCTGGGTCGGGAAGATTCCCTGGAGAAGGAAATGGCAACCCACTCTAGTATTCTTGCCTGGAGAATCCCATGGACGGAGGAGCCTGGTAGGCTACAGTCCACGGGGTCACAAAGAGTTGGACATGACTGAGCGACTTCACTTTCACTATATATAAGAAGTCTTAAAACTAAGTATTAAAAAGATATACAACCCTTTTTTTAACATGACAGAATTGGGCAAACACATGAAGGATGTGACTATTACTAGTCATTAAGTCTGTGCAAATTAAAACAGGAATGAGTTGCCTTTACACCCATGAGAATTGCTGTACTTAAAAAAAAATAAAGAGCAATAACAAGAACTAGCAAAAACACAGGGAAACTCAAAGTCCCACACACTGCTGGAAAAATTACTTTGGAAAACAGAGTTTAAAAAATTAGGCATTTACTACCACATGTGTTGTGTTTAGTCACTCAGTCATGGCCGACTCTTTGCGACCCACTGGACTGTAGCCCACTAGGTTCCTCTGCCCACGGGATTTTGCAGGCAAGAATACGGGAGTGGCAGCCATTTCCTTCTACAGGGGATCTTCCCAACCCAGGGTTCTAACCTGAGTCTCATGTGTCTTCTGCATTGCAGGAAGATTTTTACCTACTGAGCCATAGAGCAAGCCCCTGTACTACCATATAACCCAACAATCCCACTCTTTACTAGTGAAAACTGAGGTCTACGGAAAGATTTATACTTGAATATTCATAACAGGTATATTTATAATAGCTAAAAACTAGCACAGAAACAAATTTTCCATTCTGGAAAAGGCAAAACTCTAGTAACAGTTTAGTGGTTACTAGGGACTGAGGATAGTGACAAGGGATTAAATGCAAAGGTATACAACACAACTTTGTAAAATGATTTAACTATTCTATTTTGATTCTGTTAGTAATGAAAAGACTGCAAATATTTATCAGAATTCACTGAACTATATACTGAACATGACATTGTAAAGTTATGTAAATACTTCATCAAAGCTGATTTTAAAAAGAAAAATCTAGTCACTTTAAATACAAGTAACCTTTTTCTTGAGCTTTCCAGGTGGCTTAGTATTAAGGAATCCTCCTGCATTGTAGGAGACACCAGTTCAGTTCCTGAGTTGGGAAGATCCCCTGGAGAAGGAAATGGCAACCCACGCCTGTATTCTTGCCTGGAAAATCCCATGGACAGAGGAGTCTGGCGGGCTACACTCCATGGGGTTGCAAAAGAGTCAGACATGACTTAGCGACTAAACAACGAACCTTTTTCTTCCCCCATGATTTTCCAATATAGGTGGCTTGGCAGGGATAGCTCATTTCTGTCTACAAAGGTCAGCTTGGGCAGCTTAACTGGGGGAAGGATCCACTTCTAAGATCACTCAAGGCAGCCTATTTGTGGTGGGAGTTCAGCAAGGTCTGCAGGGAAGGTTTTGGCTGGACTCTCCCACAGCATGGTGACTTCGGTTCCAACATGCAGTGTCCCAGAGGTATAGGTAGAAGCCCTAACACTCTTTATGACTTGTCGAGGCGGTCACATTAGTGTCTTACCACCGTCAGAAATCTGCCCAGATTCTAGTGAAGGGACATATAGATTCCACCTCTTCATGGGAAGAGTATCAGCATCACAGTATAAAGCAGAATATGTGAGATGGGAAATATTTTTAGGTAGTGCTTGGGAAAAAAATCTAGCAGTGTGAAGTTTTATTCTGTAGATAAGGAGGAGATAAGGCAATGCAAAAAGGACATGATCCCATCTAAATTTTAGGATGATAACTCCAGAAGCACCATTAGGAATAAACTAAAGAGAGACTGAAAAACATAATGCGAGCAGGGGGATGGAGAGCAAGGACCTTTTAAGGTGGCATTTCAGTCAAAAACAAGAGAGAATCAGAAGGACACTACTGTGAACTAGAGGGAAGAGAAGACCTGCCTGTCAAAGATGCTATATGAATACAAGTAAAGAGTCTCTCTAGAAAATGGCAATGCCATTAAGCAACAGGCTGTTTAGACGGGGATAATAATAAACTCTGTTCTGGCACATGCTGGTGAAGGCAGAATGCACCTAAAAATTAAAAAACAAGAGTCACAACAAAGAGCACATGTTATAAAACCCATGAAGAAAAGACTCAATTCTGATTGATCAAGAGTTGAGTACAATCCTTAGACAAGGCAACACAGATCATTTCTTTACAATTACTTAAAAGACTGATATTTATCTACATATCAAATGCCTCAAAGTGTGCTTTAAATACTCTTGTTTCCTTCCTAACCAAAACATTCTTTTCGTACTGCAGTTCACTGGGTTAATAAAAACTGTCTATCTGAAGATTTGTCTCTAAGCAAAGGGTAAGAACAATTTATATAGCTTTTTAAAGTGATAATAATGATCATATATGAATTCAAAATGTATTGTTTGTTTTTTAAACTTTAAATCATCTGTAGCATGCCAGACAATATTGGCCAAATTCTTCTCCATTATTCCTTGCTAAAAGAATTGCTTTCTTTGGCTATTAAATGCCCATATGATTCAGGGTAGCTGGGTTTATGATCCCCAGGGTGAATCTTACTTGGTATAACTTTGTCCTCAGTCCTGGCAAGCTGCAGGACAGAATCATCATGCATTCTAAGGGGACCAATGCTTGGACTCCCTCGCTCCCCCACGGTGACTCTCATTTAACTTGTCTGAAGTAATTAGTTACTTCAGTCACTCAGTCATGCCCAACTCTTTGTGACCCCATGGACTGCAGCACACCAGGCCTCCCTATTCATCACCAACTCCTGGAGCTTGCTCAAACTCATGTCCACAGAGTCGGTGATGCCATCCAACCATTTCATCCTCTGTCGTCCCCTTCTCCTCCCACCTTCAATCTTTTCCAGCATCAGGGTCTTTTCCAGTGAGTCAGTTCTTCTCATCAGGTGGCCAAATCATTGGAGCTTCAGCTTCAGCATCAGTCCTTCCAACGAATATTCAGGACTCATTTTCTTTAGGACTGACTAGTTGGATATCCTTGCAGTCCAAGGGACTCTCAAGAGTCTTCTCCAACACTACAGTTCAAAAGCATCAATTCTTCTGCACTCAGCTTTCTTTATGGTCCAACTCTCACATCCATACATGACTACTGGAAAAGTCATAGCTTTGACTAGATGGACCTCTGTTGGCAAAGTAATGTCTCTGCTTTTTAATATGCTGTCTAGGTTGGTCATAGCTTTCCTTCCAAGGAGTAAGCATCTTTGAATTTCGTGGCTGCAGTCACTATCTGCAGTGATTTTGGAACCTAAGAAAATAAAGTCTATCACTGTTTCCATTGTTTCCCCATCTACTTGCCATGACTGATGGGAAAAACTAAATGTCTGGAGTAATAGTATCTTTTTAATCATTATGGGACAAGCCTAAGGACAAAAGTCTAGCAGAAAGATGTACAGAACTTTCATTCTGAAAACACTGTTGAACTAACTGATAGTAGAACTTTCATCCATGGTTCTCATTATGCAATTAACAATTATTCTCATTCTTTAAGACAGCTCTGATCATGTTTTCTCTTTCTTGCAATGCAAAGTATCCTAAAGGCTATACTTGGTAATACAATTTTCAGGATAATAAACTCTAGCTTTACAAACAGGAGGCAAGACTTCAGTCATTCTGCTGACAAAAGATAAGCCAATTTTATAGGAGCCAGCAAAGAATGATGTCATTTTACTGTACATGAAAAGATCTCTTCAAAGCTTATAAAATTCATCAAATTTTGACTATTGAACAGACTGTGCCTGCTCAACTGCATCCTCAAATGACTAGAGTTTCTTCTTTGAAATTAAATGATACAGAAGTATATAAGACAATATCATCTTACACATATTTTTCATGTGTTTTAAAAACTGTCTCCCAGATATAACTATAATGTTAGTCTAAATGAATTAAGGACATTCTCAAAAACCAGAATGAAACAATACATAGATAACATTTCCTTCTTTGTTCTGCTCATCAATTCAAACTACCTAAACCCAGTAAAAGCAACGGCCAAAAAGATTATGCTGCTGGTGTATACTCCCCAACTTCGGCTCTGACTTAAGGTACAAGAATATAAAGCATCCGATTTGAAGAATTCTGCATTTCCTCTCCAAGAGAACATGTTAACAGTGCGTGATGGGAAGATGCTACAAAAGGTTTCTTGGCAGCACAGCAGAGGACAAGAAGTGGGTCCCTGTCATCAAACTAAGCTGCCTGGTCAAGGACATAAAGGCCTTGGAGGAGGGCTCTCTCTTCTCCTTGCTCTCATAGAATCTGAGATCACTGACTTTTTTTCAGGCGTGTCCCTCAGGGGCAAGGTTTTGAAGATTATGTCCATGCAAAAGTAGACCCTGCTGGCCAGTGCAGCAGGTTTAAGGGCATTTGTCACCACTGGGTTTTACTACAGACATGCCAGTCCAGGTGTTAAGCACTCCATGGAGGTAACCACTACCATCCACGGGGCCACCATTCAGGCCAGGCTCTTCATCGTCGCATGCAGCAAGGATACTGGGAATTCAAGATCAGCAAGCCCTAACCATTCCTTGTAAGGTCACCAGTCACTGTGGTTCTGTGCAAGTGCTCCCTAGCCTCACCCCGAGGGGTGCTGCCCAATCATCTTGATCCCAGCCTCCTACAGGTTTGTAGACACTGCAAACTGGGTCACTGTGAAAATTTCATTTGCAATTTTAATGATGCACTGATGAGCAAAAGAATATTCAGTTCTCTCCATAGGATTAGTCAACTTAATTGCTTTCATAAAAGCAATGTACAAACTAACATGTAAAAAAATAGCAGCTATGAGGATAATATGGTACATGAATAGTGGCCTCAGGTACACTACTGTATATGCTACTGTAGATTAGTAAAATGTATCGAACAGAGGCAAGCAGAAAGTCATCCTGGGAAAATGAAATTGTGAATTTGTGATTTAGAAATAATCTAACCAGAATTTCACTGCTGATGAGAAAAAAATGATTTAAAAAATTTTAACCCTATCCAGGTTTTAAATAAATGATTGCAGAATGAATTAATGGAAGAAGAATTTGAGGCTTGTGCTTTCTCTGAAGAATGTGGATGAGTTCTCTACATTCAAATTCAAAAATCTGACTCTTCTGCAGAACTGCCTGCAAGAATCACAATTCCTAAGCAGACACCTAAGAAAAAAGATCGTTTCTTAGGTAACCATCCATCATACATGATCTGACAAATCAGTCATCACCTGAGCTTGTCAGAAATTAACTGCAAGAGCTGATGTGTTATATTTGAGCCCTAAAGCTGCAACTCTTTAAACAAATGAACTCCTTGTTCTGCATTAGCTGAATTTGCCAGTGGCTTTCTCAAGGAGAAAATGCACCTTTGTGGAGGTCAAAGATGAATATTTGAGAATAATCTCTTCTGATAGCTATGCTCTTAACTCCCAATGGCCAATGACAACAAAATCTTTATGATGTTATAGAAGCAACTTTTAAAAACTTTTGAAGAGTTATCAAAAATAGAAAGATTCAGTTGTCCTATTCATATTCTCCTGTTAATTTTATTTTTACGGCGGCAGTGGGGGAGGGGGAATGGAACCTGAAAATTATTCATTCAAGAAAGGAAACATTCGGGAAAGATGTTTCTTTGATTTGCAAAGACAACTACACTTTTGGAACAACTAATAACTGCAGCTCAGACTCTGCTTCCCTTTTAAAGAAAAGCCTTTTCAACTATACAGACAGAACCATTTTGGAAAACAAAGCAAAAACCCTCTTTCTTCTTTTACCCTCTGGAGGAAAGAAGAGAGAAGAGAAGGGGTCAATAGGAATGGAGGTAATCTCTTCAAGCAGCTCAATACCATGAATACATTCGGCACAGATCACAAACAATAATGTTATAAAACTGTTTATTTTTTTTCATTCAATCCAATTCCACTAAATGAGCTTGTTTGCAAGTGGATTACCAGTTACCACACTGTAAACTGCATTTAAAATTATTTTCTTTCCTCTTGATTGCAGGCAGACGCTTTAACCTCTGAGCCACCAGGGAAGCCCCATATGTAAATTAAGTACCTTTATTTATTGCCCCATGGAAACAAAAATGGACTGAGTTAGCTGTCAATAACAGAAACTTTTTCCAACAATATAACCCAGGCATCTACATTAATAAAGGGCTTGAGAAGAATGCTGAGAAAATGTTATTTCAATGAATAGCAACACAAAAGCATCTCTTGGAACACAGAGACAACTATATTTATGGAAGATGTGACAAACTAGGAAATTAAAAATCCAGTTAGCACTTGATAAAGACCTACAATAAAAAGCTTTTTAGATTAAATAAATGCCAGCTATATACTGGAAACAAATTGGATAATAGTTTGCTGGTCTGAACAAACATACTAGATGTAAACTGAAGCACAGAGGGAAAGAAAAAAAAGTGTCCAGAAACCACCCCCTAAGGCATCTCAAAAAGACTTCCTTTTGATGCACAAACTAAGGAGAATGGGACAATTATATGTTTTGAAGACCTGATTCAACACCATATATAATATGGTAGTATTATAAAGTCTATTCTTTCATCTTTAACTTCAGCTACCCTATCCTATGCTCTGCATTTTGTAGTTGTCCCTCCTTCTGTGATTAGTTATGTAGAAGACCTACTTTTAAAAAAAAAATCCAACTGTAAATTGGCATTTTACTTTTGAAAAGCAAGATGTCAAACACATCAGCAGCTACCGTTGTAATCCTCATGTCTTCATCCATTATTAAGTATCCTCTCTTTCCCTAGCACTTTCTACAAGCCACATAATTTAAGGCTCAAAGAACCACGAAGGATAGATTTCTTAGGCTTTCCCAAAAGGTGAAAAGTGAAAGTAAAGTCACTCAGTCATGTCCCACTCTTTGCGACCCCATGAACTGTAGCCTACCAGGCTCCTCCGTTCATGGGATTTTCCAGGCAAGTACTGGAGTGGGCTGCCATTTCCTTGAAAATGAGACTCAAATAAGTTAACTTGTCATAGTCTCACAGCTAGTAAGCAGCGCAGCCCTCCAAAAGCTCTTCCTCTAATCTCTTTAACCTAGGGACTCTACTCCAAATTTATCCTAATAAATCAACGGAACCAAAGTACAGACCCAGAGATACCTCTGTAGCTTTTTGTAGGAAAAATCAGAAACAACCAAAAGGCTCACATTAGGAGAATGGTACTTCAACAGGATGAAACATCATACATTTAATATGAACCTTGCACAGCAAGGAGATCAAACCAATCAATTCTAAAGGAAACGCTGAACATTCAGGGGAAGAACTGATGCTAAAGTTGAAGCTCCAATACTTTTGGCCACCTGATGCGAAGAGCTGACTCATTTGAAAATACCCTGATGCTGGGAAAGACTGAAGGCAGGAGGAGAAGGGGGGGCAACAGAGAATGAGATGGTTGGATGGCATCACCAACTTAATGGATATGAATTTGTGCAGACTCAGGGAGACAGAGAAGGCCAGGGAAGCCAGACATGCTGCACTCCATGATGTCACAAAGAGTCAAACACGACTTAGAGACAACAACAACAATAATATGAAGACCATATAAATAATTTATAAAGAGAATGAAAACCTGAAATTAATATGGAGAGTTCTAGCTCTAGCAATGGCAAAGTAGTTTACATTATACTAGCACTCCCACAGATGGTAATTATGAACTCCATTCAACAACTCTTTGAAGGCACTGGAGGGCAACCAAAATCAAGTAGAAACTGAAGGAGATTACCAAGAAAGAAGGAAATCAGGCTGGGTGAAAGCCTTGTTGCATAACAAAGGACCACAAACTTAGCCACTTTCAATAACATCCATCAAACAGTTCACAATTCTGCAAGTCAGAAATCTATCCAGCATGATTAAGTCCTCTGCTCAGTGTTATCATAAGACTGAAATCAAGATGTTGGCTAGAACAAGTTCTCACCTGGAACCTTTGGAGAGAAATCTGCTTCCTGGCTCACACACTTTTTTTGGCAGAATTTAGTTCCTTGAGATTATAGGATGGAAGTCCCTATTTCCTTGCTGGCTGTCAGCTAGGAATTTCTCCCATTTCCTTAAAACTACCTTCTCATTTGGCCCCCACCATCTTTAAGCCAACAAGAGTGTGTCAAATCCTCCTTTTGCTCTGAATTTCCGAGTTTCTCCACAACCATTATGTGGAAAAATTTTAAAGGTTCTCATGGTGAATGGTGAGGCCCTTCCCAAGAAAACTGCCCAATCAACTGTGCATATAAAGATAGCACAAAGGTAAGAATGACTGTTCTCACCACTTTTTAAAGTTTGTTTTTCTTAAAATTAATCAATTTGTTTTAATTGGAGTTTAATTACTTTACAATACTGTGGTGGTTTCTGCCATATACTGACATGAATCTGTCATGGGTGCACATGTGTCCCCCCCAGCCTGAACCCCCCTCCCACCTCCCTCCCCAACCCATCCCTCTGGGTTGTACCAGAGCACCAATTATGAGAGCCCTGCTTCGTGCATCAACCTTGTACTGGTCCTCTATCTTACATACGGTAACATACAAGTTTCAGTGCTGTTCTCTCAAATCATCCCACCCTAGCCTACTCCCACATATTCCAAAAGTCTGTTCTTTACGTCTGTGTCTCTTTTAACTGTTTTGCATATAGGGTTGTTGTTACCGTCTTTCTAAATCCATATATATGCATTAATATACTCCATTGGGGTTTCTCTTTCTGACTTACTTCACTCTGTATAATGGGCTCCAGTTTTTATCCACCTCATTAGAACTGACTCAAATTGTTATTTTTTTATACCCGAGTACTATCCCATTGTGTATGTGCACCACAACTTCCTTATCCATTCATCTGGCAACAGACATCTAGGTTGCTTCCATGCTCTAACTATTGTAAACAGTGCTGCAATGAACACTGGGGTACATGTGTCTCTTTCAATTCTGGCTACCTCGGTGTATATGCCAAGCAGTGGGATTACTGGGTTGTATGGTAATTCTATTTCCAGTTTTTTAAGGCATCTCCACACTGTTCTTCATAGTGGCTGTACTAGTTTGCTTCCCACCAACAGTGTAAGAGAGTTCTGTTTTCTGTACAACCTCTCCATCATTTACTGTTTGGAGGCCATTCTGACTGCTGTTAGATGGTACCTCATTGTGATTCTGATTTGCACTTCTCTAATAATGAGTGATGTTGAGCATCTTTTCAGTTGTTTGTTAACCATCTGTATGTCTTCTTTGGAGAAATGTCTGTTCAGTTCTTTGGCCCATTTTTTGATTGGGTCATTTATTTTTCTGGTATTGAGCTGCATGAGCTGCTTGTATATTTTGGAGAATCTTTGTCAGTTGTTTTGTTTGCTATTATTTTCTCCCATTCTGAAGGCTGTCTTTTCACATTTATAGTTTTCTTTGCTATGCAAAAGCGTTTAAGTTTAATTAGGTCCCATTTGTTTATTTTTGCTTCCATTACTCTGGGAGATGGGTCATAGAAGATCTTGCTGTGATTTATGTCAGTGTTCTGCCAATGTTTTCCTCTAAGAGTTTTATAGTTTCTGGTCTTACATTTAGATCTTTAACCAGTTTTGAATTTATTTTTGTGTATGGTGTTAGAAAGTGTTCTAGTTTCATTCTTCTACAAGTGGCTGACCAGTTTTCCCAGCACTTCTTAAAGAGGTTGTCTTTTCACCATTGTATACTTTTGCTTCCTTTGTCAAAGATTAGATGTCCACAGGTGTGTGGATTTATCTCTGGGCTTTCTATTGTGTCCCACTGGTCTATATTTCTGTCTTTGTGCCACTACCATACTGTCTTGATGACTGTAGCTTTGTAGTATAGTCTGAAGTCAGCAAAGTTGATTCCTCCAGTTCCATTCTTCTTTTTGAAGATTGTTCTCACTATTCGAGGTTTTTTTATGTTTCCATACAAACTGTGAAATTATTGTTCTAGTTTCTGTGAAAAATACCATGGGTAGCTTGATAGGGATTATCTTGAATCTATAGATTGCTTTGGGCAGCATACTCATTTTCACTATATTGATTCTTCCAATCCACAAACATGGTATATTTCTCCATCTATTTGTGTCATCTTTGATTTCTTTCATCAGTGTTGTATAGTTTTCTATATATAAGTCTTTTGTTTCTTTAGGTAAATTTATTCCTAAATATTTTATTATTTTTGTTGCAATGGTGAATGGCAATTTTTCCTTAACTTCTCTTTCTGTTTTTTCATTGTTAGTGTATGGGAATGCAAGGGATTTCTGTGTATTAATTTTATATCCTGCAACTCTCCTTCTACTGAACATTACATTGGAGGTCCTAGCCATTGCTGTAGCCAGGAAAAATGAATAAAAGCACAGAAACTGAAAAGAAAAAATTAAAACTCTCTACTCTCAGATGACAAAATTGTTCATACTGAAAATCCTAAAGACTCCACTAAAAAAGACATTTTAATAGAAATAACATGTAAATTTATCAATTTTACAGGATGCAAAAATCAAAGCACCAATTGTATTCTACGTTTGCTGTACTAGCAACAATTTAATATTTTTTCAAGTAACAGTTATATATTATCAAAAAAAAATCACAAAATACTTAAAAAGAAATATACAATAGGGAAAGCAGAGAGGATTTTCAGGGTGGTGAAAATATTCTGATGATACTATAATGGTGGATGAGGGTCATTACACACAGTTTCAAACCCATAGAATTTACAATATTCAAAGTACACCCTAATGTAAAGTGTATCCTTTGAGTGATTACAATGTGTCAGTAAAGGTATCAGTTTTAAAAACTGTATCCCCTTGAGGTAGTCTATCCATGTGGGGGATAGGAGGCTAAAAGGAAATCTCTGTACCTTCTTCTCAATTTTGTCATGAACCTAAAACTACTATAAAAAAATTAGTCTTAAAAACAACCATTCAGTTCAGTTCAGTTCAGTTCAGTTGCTCAGTCATCTCCAACTCTTTGCGACCCCATGAACCACAGCACACCAGGCTTCCCTGTCCATCACCAACCCACAGAATCCACCCAAACCCATGTCCATCGAGTCAGTGATGCCATCCAACCATCTCATCCTCTGCTGTCCCCTTCTTCTCGTGCCTTCAATCTTTCCCAGCATCAGGGTCTTTTCAGATGAGTCAGTTCTTCACATCAGGTGGCCAAAGTATTGGAGTTTCAGCTTCAACATCAGTCCTTCCAATGAACACCCAGGACTGATCTCCTTTAGGATGGACTGGTTGGATCTCCTTGCTGTCCAAGAGACTCTCAAGAGTCTTCTCCAACACCACAGTTCAAAAGCATCAATTCTGCGCTCAGCTTTCTTTATGGTCCAATTCTCACATCCATACATGACCACTGGAAAAACTATACCCTTGACTAGACCGACCTTTGTTGACAAAGTAATGTCTTTGCTTTTTAATATGCTGTCTAGGTTGGTCATAACTTTCCTTCCACGGAGTAAGTGTCTTTTAATTTCATGGCTGCAATCACCATCTGCAGTGATTTTGGAGCCGAGAAAAATAATGTCAGTCACTGTTTCCCCATCTATTTGCCATGAAGTGATGGGACTGAATGCCATGATCTTAGTTTTCTGAATGTTGAGCTTTAAGCCAACTTTTTCACTCTCCTCTTTCACTTTCATCAAGAGGCTCTTTAGTTCTTCTTCACTTTCTGCCATAAGGGTGAAAGTGATGGTTGAGATGGATGGCATCACTGACTCAATGGTGAAAACAACTATTAAAATACTGTAAAAGAAACATAAAACTTTTTGAGAACTGTAACAGAAAATTTTAAAACAATGTCAGAAATAAAAGCTCTAAAGAAACAAATAGAAAGAGTCCATGGTTGTGAATTGAAAGATTCAATATTATTGGTATTACTTTAATATATAAATTCTACTCTAACTGATCAATGTCATCATCATGAAAATTCTAACATAATATAAATAAGCACACTCTAAAATTTAAATGGAAATTCAAAAGACTCAGAATTGATAAAATAATATTGAAGAAAAATGAAATTGAAGGGCTTACATTATACCTTTTTCCATGGCTTACTAAAAACTACAGTAATTAAGGCAGTGTGATGTTGGCAATAAGGATACACATCAAACACAGAACTGAGTTCAACAATGGATCCACAAAATAGATAGCTGAGTTTAGTCAGTATACAAAGTAATTTATCAGGGGTAAGAATAGTCCTTTGAAGAAATGGTCTATAAGATTTGAAAATTCATATGGAAATAAATACACATTGATCCCCACTTCATACCATGTATTTTAAAAATCCATGCTAATAGAATGTGAAACCTAAATAAAGCTTCTAGATGATAACCAAGAATAGTATCTTTGTGATATCTTATTACAAGCAAAGCCTTCATAGGGCACAGAAAGCATGAGCAAAAAAGGAAATAAAAGTGATGAATTACACTAAAGTTTAAAATTTCTGTACTTCAAACAATACCATTAAGAAGATAAAAGGAAAGCTACAGACTATGAGAAAATGTATGGAAGAGATATGTCTGGAAAAGAATTCTTAACAAGACTGTCTAAACAATTCAGTTTTTCCATTGGACAAAAGACTTACAGAGAAACTTTTACAAAAGATATAGGACACTTAGGTTGATTTTCATGTCTTAGCTACTGTAACTCATGCTGCAATAAATACTGGCATACAGATATCTCTTCAAGGTAGTGGCTTCATTTCCTTTAGTTATATACCAAAAAGTGGAACTGTTGGATCATACAGTAGTTCTAATTTTAATTTTTTGAGGAACCTCCACATTGTTCCCCATGGTGATTAGACCAATTTATATTCCCAACAGGACTCAAGGTTTCTTTTTTTTAACCATATAATCACCAACATTTTGTTTTCTTTTGTCTTTTTGATAATAGCCATTCTAATAGGTATGAGATGATATCTCATAGATGGCTATGATTTGCTTGTAATGGTTAGTGGTATCAAGTACATTTTCATGTACCTGTTGGCCATTTTATGTCTTCTTTGAAAAAAATATCTATTCAAGTCTTCTGCCTGTTTTTTGAACCAAACTGACCTTGTGTTATTTAACTGTATGAACTCCTTGAATATCCTGGATGTTATAATTCCTTATCAGCTATGTGGTTTGCAGATATTTTCTTCCATCCCATAAGTGACCTTTACATTTGTTGTTGTTGTTATTGTTTGTTTGTTCTGCTGTACAGAAGCTTTTCAGCTTAATATAATCACACCCTGTACGTTTTTGCTTTTTTGTTTGTTTTGCCTGTGTTGTCATACCATACTCTGTGATTTCTTCTAGGATTTTTATGGTTTCAAGTCTTAAATTTAAACTTTAATTCATTTCAAGTCAATTTTTTAAGTGGTGCAAGTTAGTGGCCCAGTTTCATTCTTTTGCACATTGGATATCCAGTTTTCCCAGCACCAACACCTGAAGAGACTATGTTCTACCCATTGAGTATTTTCAGCTCCCGTGTCAAATATTAGTTAATCATTTTTGCATGGGTTTATTTCTGGGCTCTTAATTCTGTTCCATTAATCCATGTACCTGTTTTTATGAGAACACCATACTGTCTTATTACAGCTTTGTGATGTAGCTTCAGTTAGGAAATAAAACAATGGAATATTATTCAGCCTGCCATTTGTGACAACATGGATGGAATTTGAGGGTATTATGTTAAGTGAAATAAGTTGGGAAGAGAAAGGCAAAAGAAATATATATATATGATCTTATTTATATGTGGAATCTAAGTAGGTTGGTGGTTGCCAGGGGTAGAGAACAGAATATGTGTGGTGATGGTCAAACTTCAAGTTCTAAAAGGAATAAGTTCTGGGGATCTACTGTAAAGCATGGTGACTACAGTTAACAATGTTATATTGTACACTTCAAAGTTGCTAAAAGGATAGATCTTACATGTTCTTGTCACACACATAGAAAAAACGGTAATCATGTGAGATGATGGATATGTTCATTAGCCTAATTGTGGTAATCATTTCACAGTCTATAAACATATCAAAGCATCAGATAATACACCTTAAACTTACACAGTGTTACGTCAATTATCTCAAAATTGGAAAAAGAAAGATATAGAATTGGTCAAATGCACAAGAAAAAATGCTTAACATCACTATATCATAAAGGAAATGCAAATTAGAACCATAAATAGAATACTATTAGAATAACTAAAATTAAGGCTAATAATATCAAAATTTATAGTGTACACAGAACAAATGGAAACTGTCATGTACAATAACACTACTTTGGAATACTGTTCAGCAATTTTGTTTAAAACAGGAATTCTCAACCTCAGCATTATAGATATTGTGCACCAAATAATTCTTTGGATGCAGAGTTGTCTTGGGCTTTGTATGTTATTTAGCAGTCTCTTGGACTGCTTTTAAAATCACATCAATTTTTTTGATGTCACAGCTATATATTGGATCAGACAAAAAGTTCATTTGGGTTTTTTTTCCCATGACATGGTACAGAAAAACATGAACAAACATTTTAGCCAACCCAATACTTATACTGTAAGTATTTGGCCAGGGAAATTTAGCAAGGTGATATACGGCTTGGGACAGCCTGCTATTTGAGCAACCAAGATCAAGCATTGTTTTGAGATGTTGAATTTAACTGTATAATGCCAGAGCTTCTACAATTCGACCCAGGTACCAAAGCTTAGTACTCATTTCTCCTTTTCACTCTTCAATTAGCTGGTCATCAATTCCTAAATAAACAGAGAGTATCTCACTCAATTTTTTTTGCTGTTGATACATTCACTCATTGTCAAACGAATTATATGTTTCCCTGTGAAGGTCAAAGTCTTCACAGCACCCATCTGCGAGCAAGCGTAACCTGACACATTAAAAAATTGGTATGCATAGCAAAACCAATTTAAGATTATTAACATATTTCATTTCCATTTAATTTCCCATGACAACTCACCCTCATATTCACAATGTTTCCTTCATTTCACTAATGAGCCAAAGACAGGTTTCACATTTATTTCAGTTCTTTTAGAAGTGGACACATTTGGCAATACCAACCATTTAAATGAGCCTGTGTCCAATTCCGATTATGTTTTGAAAATTTCACTGTGTTCAATTTCATTTATAAAGCTACTTGATACTGAGTCTTTTCAGGAAAAGCAAACATGTAAGAAAAGTTGTAACAAATTACCAAGGGTCAACAGGTGTCAGACATACAGTCATATAATCGAATGAGTCTTCTACTTTAGCCAAGTGATATTCAGCTTAAAGCAGGCAGTAATTTCTAAATAGTTAGCAACATACGATTTTTCACTGGAGAAAAGATCCAAACCTAGATCCTTTCTCAAAACATACCACGAACAGTGAAACAGCTTATTTAATATGCCTATATTTTACTGTAATATAAACTATAAACAGGAAAGCTCACAAACCTTCTTGGCTGGGGGAACAGAACTGTGTAAGAAAGAAGATAGGGACATTGGTTTGGGAAAGCAGAGAAGACTGTGAAACAATATTTTCTAGTGTAAATAGGCACAGGTTCCAAGAAATTAAGAAAAAAGTTAAATGTCCAAAGTATAATGCAAGATTTGGTGATCAATCAAGGCTGAGATTTCTAGTACAGGCAATGGAATGAGTGTACCCTTTTCTGTTACTTCAGGAAAAGAATTAATTACAAAGCATACAAGAAATAAGCATAAATCCCCACCAACCAACAAAAAGAGAGGGACGATGATAGCAGGCACAGCAGATAATCAACAAAGTTTTATATTATGTTAAGTGGATGAATGGTGGTAAATAACTCAGCAATGTGGAAAAAGATGTGTGAACTAAGTTCCTGCCCAAGGCAATGCCCACAACATGCTAGACTATTCACGCTGCCAACAGACGACTCTCACCTCACCATGGGCAACAGACTAAGGCAAATCTATTCCCACACTGTATGCTGAATTACAGCATCAATTTTTACCAGATATCACATTTTCTACTAGATATAAGTAAGACAACACCCTGGATTCTCCTTCTGGTTCCAAGCCAATGGAAAAAACTAATATTGCTAAGTATTTATACAGACACTCAATTGCTTACAGGGAAACTGCTTTTGCTGCAGTAGTTTTCCATGAGAATACCTTTACTGCATTCATCCACTAAGAGAGTGCATTTGTGCTACCTTGCAGCTTTGGTACATTCTCCAACCCAGCATTCTTTTTGTGTCTGTGAACAAGTACTTTCTCCCTTGTTTAATTTAAGCAAAATACCTTATTTTATGTTTCTCTAGGCCCAATGCTCAAACTACCAGCAGTTTCAGGGCTGGGTCTCCCTTCTCAGTGCTACAGCACATTTCAAAACAATTAAATGAGAATATACTGTATTATAAGCTTTTAAACACTCAGTTCAATTTAGTCGCTTGGTCGTGTCCGACTCTTTGTGACCCCACTGACTGCAGCACGCCAGGCCTCCCTGTCCATCACCAACTCCCGGAGCCTATCCAAACTCATGTCTATTGAGTCGGTGATGCCATCCAACCATCTCATCCTCTGTTGTCCCCTTCTCCTCCTTCCCTCAATCTTTCCCAGCATCAGGGTCTTTTCCAATGAGTCAGCTCTTCGGATCAGGTGGCCAAAGTATTGGAGTTTCAGCTTCTACATCAGTCCTTCCAATGAACACCCAGGACTTATCTCCTTTAGGATGGACTGGTTAGATTTCCTTGCTGTCCAAGGGACTCTCAAGAGTCTTCTCCAACACCAAGTTCAAAAGCATCAATTCTTCGACACTCAGCTTTC
Source organism: Muntiacus reevesi (assembly GCF_963930625.1). Classification (NCBI taxonomy): domain Eukaryota; kingdom Metazoa; phylum Chordata; class Mammalia; order Artiodactyla; family Cervidae; genus Muntiacus; species Muntiacus reevesi. Next base: position 72,850,972 of record NC_089257.1, read on the forward strand.
TTTATAGTCCAACTCTCACATCCATACATGACCACTGGAAAAACCATAGCCTTGACTAGACGGACCTTTGCTGGCACTGGTAAGCTTAAAATGCCTTCTTATAGGCAAGTGTAAAATATAAATGAATTATCCTTACTGTATTTTATCTTTATCAGTTTGGCTATAAATAAGCTAATACTAAACCTTTAATATCTATGTAAATCAATATTTGTAATTCTGCAGTGGTTCCACAAAAAGGCTAAGAAATAGGTAGATAATGAAACAAAAGGTGCATTTGAGTGTGAATCTGTGAGCATACGTGTGCACAAGTTAGGAACCACGGAGAGGAGAGAGGAAAGACTCACAGATCTCCTAGTATAACTGGGTAGAAGACTAAACCATAAATTTTTTAAAAAAATTTTAATTGTTCCAAAAGAACTATGTTATCTAAAGAATGAAGGTAGATAAGTAGACCCCATCAAAAGATAAAACACCCAACAAAATGTATTGCTGTTTTAGGTACATCTCTGCAAAGAACAGCCTGTTAGTGGGCCAATTAGTGGGCAGAAGAAAAAGCTGAGGTTGAGTTGGGTTTCAACAAACTCAGGGAGATAAATCATTCTTCCTTGCTCATTTATGTTAGTACAGTAAGGTTCATAATACTAAACAAGTTCTGATTTAACAAACTACTATAAGTCAAGACATTATGCTACAGTCTACATCACAATTGGCAATAAAAAAGAATACAGTGCCTGCAGTATCTTGTGCCCTAACAAAGCGAGTCTCAAGAAGAAAGTTCTTCATTTTCAACCTGGGTTCTGAAATTGGGTCAGGTTTCCTTAGCCTGTGGTTCTCCTAATGGTCCACAGACACACCCCCCCCACCAATACCCTTTCAGGAGTTGGCAAGGTCAAATCTATCTTCATAATAATCCTGTTTTACCATATTGACATTTTCAGTTGTAATACGACACCAACAGTTGATAAAAATGCCAGTGCACTAGCACCAATCAAGGCTTTGGCAACAAAGTGTACTAGCATCATTGTATTCTCCTCCTTCACACACTCCTGGTAATTGAAGATGTCAGTTTCACTTACTAATGCCCAATTAACCAGTAAAAATAATTGATTTCATTAAATCTCAACCCTTAAGTATGTAAGTGCATCTGTTTGCTGAGGCTGCCATAACAAATAACCACAAATGGCACTGGGTGGCTTAAGAGAGACATTTATTCTCCTGGAATTCTGGAGTCCAGAAGTCCAATATCCAAGTGTCAGCAATGCCACACTCCCTCCAGAGATTCTACGGGAGAATTCATTCCTTGCCTCTTCCAGTCTCTTCTGGCTCCAGGTGTTCCTTGGCGTCTTGTCACATCAATCTCTGTTTCCATGATCACACATTGCCTCTTCCTTTTCTCCAAACGTGCCTTCTTTTCTGTCTGTGACTCTCATCCATATGGACAATACTAACTGGTATTAGGCCCCACTTGGATAATCCAAAGTGATTTCGAGATTTTTAACTTAATTACACCTACAAAGATTCTTTTTCTGATTCAAGTAACATTCACAGATTCCAGGAATCGGACAAAAGATATGGACACATGTTTTCAGGAGCCTTGATTCAGAACCCTCCAACAACTCTTCTTAATATACTACCTGAACAACTAAGAAGTGTGCATAAAGCACACAGTGAAATTCAAATGTTATCTTGAGGAAAACCACTTGTGAGCTGGTTAAAACTGCAAATCAAACTAGACAATTTTTGTATGCATATCATGACTACTTGAAAGAATAACTGACAAATTACAAAAGTAACTGTAAAAGACAGAAATGTGTCTGCTACTATCAGTGGAGACCTGACCCTCACAGCTAAGTCTTAATGTTCTCCTGCTAAACATAAACTGACTATCAAAAGCAGATAAGGCCATTCTAACCATGATGGATCAAAACAAAAACATGAACATCCAAATCACAAAATGACCAAACATCCTCCTTCCTTGGCTCATAACAGTGACTGCTGCTTCTTTACCAATTAAACCTTTAGCCTGCATTTATTCCTGCCGCCTTATATATGAGATTTAAGATACCCAATTATAGAATAATGCCTATACCCCCCAGCATCTAATCCAGAGAAAAGTCACCTTCTTTTAACCCTCTCTTGAATTATCTAACACACTCAAGACCTATAATAAATCCTTTATGACAAATTCTTACTAAGAGACTCCATGGTTCTACAGGAAGCATTCTCCCTCACTGCCACAAGTAATAAATCCAACTTCTTCAACTACAGGTGAACTAAAAGTTCCTGGTAATGTCAGGATAAAGAGCACGGACAATAGTTTTTGAACCTTGGGAATGTGCAACACTGCCTCAAAAATAAACAAAAGTGAGCTATTTTTTCAAGAAAAACAACCGATAGAATTTATTGCCACTGAGAAAATCAAGCCTTCAAGAGAAAATTTGAGTTTCAGAAAACTCGTATTCACGTCACTGGAGAGCATCCCAAGAGCTAAAGACTTCTCTCAATAACAATGGTGGTGATATTAAAAAACGTGTGGGGTGATACAACAAAAATGAAATGAGTCGCCATTTGGAAAAGTCTGCCTAACTCACAGAACAAGTATCTTCCAAATAAACAAAGTATAAAGTTAAAAAATAATATATAAAAAAATAATATATAAGTAGAAGGTCTTTGTATACTGCATGACAGACCACAGAATTTTATGTAACAAAGAATAAAATGTTACTGATGTGGTTTTATATTCTACATTGCAACTAATATTCAAGAAACTATCAGTGGTTGAGTTCTAGTGTAGTAGCAAAGAAGAGCCACAATTACTAGCTAGAGCTATTTCAAAACTCCTCTTCCAAGTACAAAACTGAGGTCAGACTTTCCTCATACATTTCAACAAAATACCTTACAGACTGATCTCCAAAATTCTTGTTAGAATCTAGTTGGTTGTAATTCTATCTAGCCAGATGTTAAACAGATCTGCAAGAAATACAACAGTGTCACTTTCTCACTAATTTTTTAAATGTTTATTTTGCATTAAAAAACACATTAACATGTAATGAATATGCTATTTTAAATTGCTATAAAAATATGTGTTTATTTCTAATACAGTAAATATCAAAAGATATAACCCTCAGAAACAAAAGATGCTAGGGGCCTAATAATGCCTACGAGTGTCAAAAATTCATGCAACCAACTTTAGCATCAACAGCCTGAACCATTCCTATTTCTCAAAATAACCTTACTCCTCCTTCTACTCACTGAAACTCAGAAAGTTTCAGTAACTTTCTGGGACAAAGAATCAATCAGATTGGTCAAATATATCTCATACAATAAAGCAGGTACGACACAACTGAATAACAATTCCCAATCCCTAAATGAAAGTTCCCACATCTCAATAAATGATACTAAGAGTGTATACACAAACATCCCAATTCAAAACAAAGTAAATGAGAAATTAACAGGCCAATTCTTATTTATATATTGATCTGAGAATATCCTCCCAAGAAAATAACCTAAATCAAGTCTGAGATACTTCAGGTGCAAAAATAAATACAAAACATGTCCAGAGAAACATATATGCAAGCCGGAGCATGTGGAATTATCATGCAGAAGGTACTCTACAGAAAACTTTAAAATACAAAATTGTAAAATATATATGAAAACAATCCATCATCATAAAAAAGAACAACCAGAGCAATGTTAAGTGGTCAACCAGATGGTGGAGTAGATGGATAAGAGTCCACCTACTCCTTCTTACAAAAACATCAAAATCATACTAACAGCTGAACAACCATCAACAACAACCAAAAAAACCATTGAAAACTACCAAAAAAGACACCCGACAGCCAAAGACAAAGAAGAAGTCACGACAAAACAGCAGAAGGGGCACAAGCATGATAAAATCAAACCACATGCCTGCTGGGTGGGTGACCATAAACTGGAAAGTAATTATGCCAAGAAGTTCTCCCACAGGAGTGAAAGTTCTGAGCCCCAAGTTAGGCTCCCCAGCTTATGGGAATGGCAACAGAGGAGGAACCCCCAAAGAACCTGGCTTTGAAGGCCAGCAAGAATTTGATTGGAGGAATTACATAGAACTGGAGGAAACAGGAACTCAACTCTTGGAAGACTTACCATGAGGTCTCATGTATACCAGGACGCAGAGAAAAAAAGCAATGACCTCATAAAAGTCTAGGCCAGACCTTCATGCCATACCGGAAGGTTTCCTGCAGACGCAGAGGGTGGTCGTGGCCAAGGCGAGGACACAAACAATGGCAGCAGCAGTTTCGGTAAGTACTCGTAGGTGTGATACCTCCTCGTTGTTGTTCAGTCGTCCAGCTGTGTCCAGCTCTTCACAACCCCACTGAATGCAGCACACCAGGCCACCCTGTCCCTCACCATCTCCCGAAGTTTACCCACGCTCATGTCCATTGCACTGGTGATGTCATCCAGCCATCTCACCCTCTGTCGTCCCGTTCTCCTTCTGCCCTCAAACTTTCCCAACACCAGGGTCTTTTCCAATGAGTCATCTATTAGCATCAGGTGACCAAATACTGGAGCTTCAACATCAGTCCTCCTAATGAGTATCTAGGGTTGATTTCCTTTAAGATTGACTGGTTTGATCTCCTTGCTGTTCAAGGGACTCTCAAGAGTCTTCTCCAGTACCACAGCTCGAAGGCATCAATTCTTCGTCACTCTGCCTTCTTTATGGTCCGGTTCTAGCAATGTACATGATCAATGAAAAGACCATAGCCTTGACTATACGGATCTGTGCTGGCAAAGTGATATCTTTGCTTTTCAACATACTGTCTAGGTCTATCATACCTTCTAGAGGCTGCCACTTCCTCCCAAGACCAAGCCCCACCCAACAACCTCTATATGCCAATGCTGGGACACCTCAGGCCAAACAACCAATAGGGAAGCAACACAGCCCCACTCATCAGTCTACAGGCCACATAAAGTCTTCCTGAGCACAGCCCTGCTCACCAGAGGGACAAGACACAGCTCCACCCAGTAAGGGGCAGGAACCAGACCCTCCCACAAGTCTCTTAGACATCCATCAGAGGACAGATGGCAGAAGCAAGAAGATCTACACTATAAGCCTGTGGAATGAAAACTGCAATCACAGGAATTTAGACAAACTATACATCCCAGATGAAGGAACAAGATAAAACCCCAGGAGAACGACTAAGTGATCTGGAGATATGCAATCTACCTAAATTCAGAGCCGTGATAGTAAAGATGATCAAAGACACTGGAAAAAGAACGGAGGCACGGATCAAGAAGAGGCAAGAAACGTTTAATAAGGCATAGAAGAATTAAAGAACAAACAGAAATGAACAAAACAATAACTAAAACAAAAAATACACTAGAAGGAATCAATAGAGTAAGTGATGTAGGAGAACAGATAGGTGATCAGGAAAACAAAATGGTGGAAATCACTGATGCAAAACAGAATATAGAAAAAAGAATGAAAAGAAATGAATACATTATTCATTATTCATTGTCCTCTGGGACAATAATAAACACACCAAGATTTATATTATAGTGGTCACAGAAGAGAAGAACAGAATACACATTCTTCTCACAAACATATAGAAATTCTCCAAGATTGATCACATGCTGGTCCACCAAGTGAGCTTCAGTAAATTTAAGAAAGGATAAATATAACTCACTGAAGAAAAAAATGGGCACTGAAATTTAAACTTCAGTTTCAGTCACTGGGTCAGGAAGATCCCCTGGAGAAGGAAATGGCAACCCACTCCAGTATTCTCACCTGGGAAACCCCACAGACAGAGGAGCCTGCAGGGCTACAGTCCATGGGTTTTAAAAGAGTCGGACACAACTGAGTGACTCAACAATACCCACGAGGGAAAGTAACAACTGCTGCTGGAGGCTTAAAAATATGCAAAACCGATGGAGGGCAGGAGGAGAAGGGGACGACAGAGGATGAGATGGCTGGATGGCATCACTGACTCAATGGGCGTGAGTTTGAGCAAGCTCCAGGAGTTGGCGGTGGACAGGGAGGCCTGGCCAAGGGGTTGCAGAGTCAGACACGACTGAGCAACTGAACTGAACTGAAAAGACTGAACATGCGAACATTGGAATCAGAAAACTGAATAGAGCTAACGTGCTCCAGCACCTCGCCGCATACAGGAGGAGGGCAGAGAAGATGGTTAACTTTAGTCTCAGTTTATCAAGTCAAGGAAGCCAAAATTCCGAATGGTTAAGATAACTAGGTACATGTAACAAACTAAAATACACTGCAATGTGCTGAAAATCAAATACATGTGGATACCGACATAAACCTGTCACAAACTCCCACTCTTCCTCAGTGTATATCTCACATTATATGTAACAAGTGTCAGTGAGACACATGAGACAATGAGTGTCACTTCAGTCCAGATGGTGAGCGACAGTGAGACCTGGCATGCTGCCGTCCACAGGGTCACAAAGAGTCGGACACAACCTGGCAACTGAACGATGACAAAAACACTATAAAAGCTTAGATCTTTTTCTCTCAAGATAAATATATAAACAAAAAAATCTTACATATTTTTTCTGCATCCCAATGAATTATCCTGCTCTTCACATTACCAAGGTAGAAATATATGCCCAGGATTCTATAGTAGGGACAGTTTCCCCAGCTAAAATACTCCTTGACATAATAAACCATGAATTAACTATGCAAAGAAGGGGTTAAGTGAAGTGTGTCCCAAAGATACGTAAGAGCATGAGTAAAAGCCAAAAGGATAAAACAGCACAGTTTGTGTAGGAAAACTAAAAACAGTTTGAAATTTGCAGTTCTGAACTGCTAGGGCACAAAGCTCATCTCCCTGGCATTCACTCCTAAAAATCAACAGGAGACATCCTCATCTCTACCATAGGAAATAAAGCTGCCAGTGGATCCCAACCTAATCTTTTCCACCTTCCTCTCCTCACAGTAATCAGTGTCCTAAACTCACCATGTGTTATCAAATCGCAGATGTCTAAACTGGAAAACAGACAAGAGTTCTATTGCCTGTTCCCAAAGGAATATGAAATCTAAGTTCCACTTTATTGCAGAAAATGAATTTCTATTGCACACCCGCACTTTTTACACTGCCTTTTCTCAGAAGGTACCTCAGTGTAAAACAAGTGATCATGACAGTGACTTCCAACAAGGAGTAATACAATTCCATAGAATGCCGAAAGCATATACAGAACACTGGTGATCTATCAGATGAGGTCCACGTTACTTCGTGCCTATGACTGCTTTCCCTTTCACCCTCCAGAGTGAAGGAAAGCTAAAACAGCCGGCACCCCAAAAGAGGAAGTAAGATTCTCTTGCCTCAACAGTCACTTAGTAGACATCAGGCAAGAAGCATCCATTACTTAATAAAGAGTTCTCAAAGCAGTTAAGTTTTCCATACCCCTTAAGTCAAATTGAAGTTTTTAATAAACAAACAACGCACACCAGCCTAGCCAATTAATTACTCTCTACCAACCTTCTTCAACTGTATTTGGTTGTTCATTCAGTCATTCAATTACTCAATGACTGTTAATGATGAACCAGGCATTGGTGCTGGGTATTATAATGAAAACAGATGTTCCTTCCCAATATGATAAAACATTTCCCCAGCTTGTTACCATTTAATCTCAAGAACCAAACCTTTCATTAATTAAAATTCTCTTCATATTTTTTTATTTAAAATTCTGAGTAATAAAGACTCACACCCAAGTTACTATAATGTAAGTTTGCTCCAAAAGTAAAACAACTGGGATAAGAAAACAGACAACTTACACGGTAGGTGTTCAATAAGTCTCTGTTAATATCAATTATGCTCATAAAAAAAATCTAAAATACATAATAATTAGCTTGCAATGGTTTTAAAGAAAGTGTTCAAAGTCATGGTGTGTGAAGAGCTACTTTTATCTAAATTATATACATGAATGAAGTAAGAAATTTTTAAAAATCCTATACTACCTTTGTTTCTATTTTAACTATCATCACAAAAAGAAATTACAGATCTGTCATTATGAAAGAATAATCAGAAATATGCAATATTAGATACATGGTACAAAATATACTAATTTTCTTTTTGTCAAAAATTGTGCTGGGTTCTAAGCGAATACAAAGGCAAAAAAGACATAGTTCTGCACTCAGGCTCATAATCTATGAAGGAGGAAAAGAATACAGAGATAACAGGAACAAAGGAAAATACAACAAAACTATAAACACAGAGGCCCACGGATTATTATATTAAGGAAAACACCCAATTCAAGATAATTTAAATAAAGTTTTAGGTAACATCAATTAAATTTAAGTAAGGCTGTGCTGAAGTTAAGAATAAAACTGTGGATCACACTGATCATTAAATTTTGTAGACACCTATGATTCAATACACCAACAAATAAGAAACTGTTTAAATATCCTTTAAAAATGATCAAATTCATAAATAATTTAAGGTTCTTTACAGCATCACCTAGGCAATTTTACACTTCATTCAAAACCTTCTCATTGTATATAAAGGCAAAAGCACACAATTAAATGATTGCTGAATTACAGAGTTGACAATATTAGAAAATCTCCTCTATTTAGGCACAGATCAATAATAATTTTGTGATGCTCACATGAAAAATAAAGTATATGAACAAATGTCAAATATCCTGGTTAGTAATATATTTTACAATGCAGAAATAAACTGACATCTACTAAATAAAGAATGACTCCTGGATTTAATATGAGGTTGTCAAATTTCTCAAACTGCAGTCAAAATATTTTATTTCCTTTAGACAGCTGAAGTGAAACTATAGCTACAAATATTTTTCTAGGCCTAATTTAAAGACAGAGCACCTAATTTACTTAAAAACTAATAGCACCCTGTCATCTAGTCCTAAGTAACATATCTAAAAGAGCAGTAATTTTCTAAAACTACAGTAAACAAAGCAGGAATGCTAGTATTTTTCTTATCCATATTCAAAGATGATTAATTGCTTACAGGTTAAAATTTCAATGAAGGGACAATATGAAGATGTAGCATGAAAGTCCTAAAGCAGTTTACTTTTTAAATTCAGTGGCACTATAGGCTGCTTTGACACTTCCCTTAACTTTAAGTAATATTAATAGGTTGTTATACTCATTAACTCAGAGTCAAGGTACAAACTGACTTTGGGGAACTGGCAAACTATTATAACTGTAGATTTCTCCATCTTTCAGGTCTACTAAGAAATTACTCTTTTTCAGAATATTTAAAATTAATTTGAAGGTCAGTTACAATCTTGCAAGAGAGTTAGTATATTACCAAAAACAAAGAAATGAAAATGAAGATTTAAATTGCAATACAAGTAGTTCTTCATTTGCATGTCCTATCTGACAGAATACATTATTAAAGAATATGCACTGGAATAAAAAGCTTTTTATTTCAAAGTTTATATAATGAATTTAAGATATAACTTTATGTTGTTACTTATACTAGAATCACTATAAATATGACAGTTCAAAAGTAATTTTATTCAAGTTTTATGCAAAGTCATCGCTTATAATCAATTTTCAAATCATTACAGATTTCTAAGAGATAAAGGCAAGGCAAGCATGATTTAAAAAATGCATTCCATGCCCTATCTCAGTTCACTTCAAATTAAACTTATTCCTTGTATTCATAGTATCAAAGTAGTATTTTTTGTTCTTTTTCCAAGCTTTGTTTTGTTTTTCTTATTTGGCCTGTTGAATATCCTCCTAATTGACAATGTATGCTTGCAAACACAGAGGAATTGATCTGTGTTATACTGAAATTTTTAAAAGCCAACTTCAGTATGCTGCTTCTCTCCTGCACCAAAATGAATTAATAATCCTTGTAAACATTTCTTTCACTCTTCATCTTGTGTTCTGCTTGATGAAACAAAAAATTCCCTGGAAGGGATCATATTCCTTTGATGTGTGTTTGACCATTTCAAAAAATTAAAAGAGGGAAACTTCATTTTGCTGCTCATCTAACACAACCTATGAAAGTGAAAGTGTCAGTCGCTCAGTCGTGTCTGACTCTTTGTGATCCCATGGACTGTAGTCCACCAGGCTCCTCTGTCCATGGAATTCTCCAGGCAAGAATACTAGAGTAGGAAGCTGTTCTCTTCTCCAGGGGACCTTCCTGACCCAGGGATCAAAGCTGGGTCTTCTGCACTGCAGGCAGATTCTTTACCATCTGAGTCACCAGGGATACTGTCCTGCAAAGGCACTTCTCAAACCTGAGTGTGGAGTGATACGTGTGTTAGTCCTCAGTTGTGTCCAACTCTTTGCGACCCCATGGACTGTAGCCCGCCAGTCTCCTCTGTCCATGGGATCTTCCAGGCAAGAATACTGGAGTGAGTTGCCATGCCCTCCTCCAGGGAATCTTTCCAACCCAGGGATCGAACCCAGGTCTCCCGCATTGCAGCAGGATTCTTCACCATTTGAGCCACCAGGGAAGCCCAAGAATACTGGAGTGGGTAGCCTATCCCTTCTCCAGGGGATCTTCCTGATCCAGAAATTGAACTGGGGTCTCCTGCATTTCAGGTGACTTCTTTACCAGCTGAGCTACCAGGGAAGCCTGTGGAATTATAAAGATGCACTGAAGTACAGTTTTCTATTCAAAACCTACCACAGGTTTTAGATGATTTGCCTTCAAAACAAAATGGTTTATTGCCACAATTCTCATGATTTTCACTCTTCTCTTTTTAGTCAATAAAGAATAAAAACATCAAATTTTCAATAGTTAACATTTATCAATTTCTGTTTTCTGCAAATCTGAATGTATGGGAATATATATTGGGAATCCGCCTACCAATGCAGGCAGGGGACATGGATTCAATCCCTCGTCCTGAACGATGCCACAGGCTGCAGAGCAACTAAGCCCTCATGCCACAACTACTGAAGCCTGTGCACTCTAGAGCCCATGCTCTGCAAGAGAAGCCACCTCAAAGAGAAGACCATGCACAACAAGTAGAGAGCAGTCTCCACTTGCTGCTGAGAAAGCCCAGGCGAACAAGGACTCAGCGCAGCCAAAAATAAAATGAACTTCTTAAGTTAAAGAAATATAGCATGTTCTTTTTGAATACAAGCTATTTTTATATAAAATTTTAAACCTGAACTGTTCAATACAATATTACTAGGTAGAGAATGTTTGTTGAGAATAGAAATCCATTCCCTTTCATTGTATGTATATTTTGTGCAGAATCAAATATTTTCTCTCCCATTTATTCCTTTACAACCCCAATTAAAATAAAATAGAACCTACTATCTAATGATTCACAACTTAATTCAAAAATTCAATTTTAAAAGTCTACCATCCTTCTACCAAATGACTTTGGTTATATCAAATTACAACAATAAAACATTCCAAAAATACAAAGTTTTCTAACCCATTTAAAAAGGAAGCTAAATAAATTCAACACTGGAAAAAGTATATTGCCCACCATCTTTAATACGTGTACTGTCGAGTGTTCAAAATCCCCCATATCTCTATTTAGTCTTATTTGTTTATTAACACATTGTTTCTAGTAACAGAATGCCTTACAGCTAACTTTTTTTTAACATTTAAGTCACTATGGATTCTTCTAAAACCAGGTGGAGAGAAAGTAGGTTTAAAAAAAAAAAGCCCAAGGTTGGTTGACCTTCATAAAGGCCTATGAAATTAGACATCAATGTCATCCCCCTTCATCAACTATCAACTGCTTCTCTATATTACCGCTACAGTGAAGTCCAGTCTGGCAGTAAACGAACTGAAATCAGAGGAAGAAGAGACCCGCTATGAATCTGTTCACCGAGCACCTGCTCTGCCAGTCATGGTGGTTTTTGTCTAGGGCACCCAGGTCCTGCTCTATGAGAGACACGCACTATGGTGAAAGTCTGTTCAAAAGTCAATGTGTTCAAGAATACAGAGGCAGCAACAGGATAAGAGACAACAGGATATATATGTACCACAGTTGCTCTGTGACTATAATGTATTTCTTTGAGACCTGAAACTAGAAGTTATTTTAACGGGAATTGAATCATTCTATATGCAAGAAAGAAAGCCAGCAGAACCTATTTTCAACATTTCACGGAATCACACTGTTCCAAAATGGGGAAAAGGAAAGGAAGACTCACTGTCGGCCAAACAGACAGTGTTCTCCACGGGAATGAAAATGTTAGATGTTCAGTCATGTCCGACTCGTGCGACCCTGTGGACAGTAGCCCACCAGGCTTCTCTGTCCATGGAATTCTCCAGGAACAAAAACTGGAATGGGTAGCCATTCCCTTCTCCAGGGCGTCTTCCTGACCAGGGGGTCGAACCTGGGTGTCCTTCATTGCAAGTAGGACCATCTGAGCTACCAGAGAAGCTGGTTCTCCATGGGAAGGTAGAATAAAATAGTGTATAAAATGAGAGTTTAAAAAGCACTTCATTTTTGTATACACACCCCTCCCCAAAATGAGACCACTGATCTAGGCATTACTTTGCTTTTTTCTAACTTTAATCAGGATCATTTACTTACCTCCAACAAGATCTGCCTTACCCACACATGAGACCAATTTAAAGGTACTTTGAGAATCCCTGTCTCATAGCCTAGAAGACCTCTAGCTGACCAATAGGTTATGTTCTGCTCTCAGAAACTCCGGCCTAGGCTTTCAATCTTTGTGCCCCAGTTTTTAAGCCTGGGTTCCTGACCTAAACGAATACACAATTCCCATCGTAACTGTGATACCAACAATGGCATCTCTGGTTTGTTATATGCTTGCTTGTTTTCAAAAGTACAGTATTAACGAACCACACTGTTTGCCTGACAGCACAACCCTGATAAAGGGGAAAGGAACTCAAGGAGGAAAAACTACCTGTTCTGTTGGGTTTTGTTACCTAAAGAGGGACTGCGGATGTATTTCTACCTCACCGGTACACATCTGTCTTACGTATCTGAGCATTTCATTCCATTATAAGTAAGCCAAATAAGAATACCCTCAAGCATTAGAAATTTAGAGCAAAGAAGGAAGCCAAGAGGTAGTCTAGTCCAATCTTCCTATATTCTATGAGTGAAAACAGAAATTAAGAGTCAAGTTTAAAATCTTAAATACCAACCTGATCAAGGTCAACCACAAACTGTTTATGAACTGAAACTGGTATGCAAATCAAGCTTTGATTAGTATTGCTTTATGACAAAACAGACACTATTTTGGGGATTCTTAGTTTATCTTGGTCTGAGAATTTCAATCAAAAGCAGAACACATCACACTTTGAAAGAAGTCCCTGTTTCGTCAATCTAGCAATCTTATTCAGAAAATGAAATTAATGAGATTTAAAGTGAGTAATCCACACTGGCTTCTAGCACTCATTCCTTTTTTCCTCATATGTTGCTCACATCTATTTAATAAGATCTAGAATAAGAATTTAATAAGAATTTTTACTAAATATCAAAGCTAGCCTGCCAATTTTCACTGCCAGAATCTATCTCAATTTTTAAAAAACGTATTCTCTCTGAGCCATTCTTCTAACTTCTAGCACTTTTTAAAAAATAAATCTTCAAGTATTATTCAGTGACTCTATGAATATACCAATAATTCTCTTTAAACCCAAGCGTATAACTGGGTAATGTCAAAATGTATGGCTCATATCTAGAAAATGGAAAGTTCTTACAATAATGCATTAATCCAATTACTTAAATATTTAAGTTTAGTTCAGTTGAAATGGAAGTATGTGATAAATGAATGGAAACAAGGGTCATAAACTTAGACAGAAGCAGATATTTTCAGCCCAGTTTAGGTTTAGACTCACCAAATTGGACTACTTTTTAACTTTTAAAATGAAACTTTTTATCAAAATAAATAAAACATAATGTATTAAAACTGCCTTCCAGAATTGTCCAAATGATTTTTTAACATGATTTAAATTTTTTTCATATTTCTTTAACTGTCAAGTTTTTGTCGGTAAATTTACCCAAAATACTAATCATTTGAGAACTCAGTTTGTATTTATACAGAGTGCCCCCAAAATTGAATTAGGATGCCTTTCTTTAAGCCCTAATGGCTTACAACTTCGCTTTAAAATGTGTAAGAATCTTTTAGTTAAGCTGTCATTGAAAATGATAATTTGGATAAAAATTATGAATTAAATACCTATAAATTCTTCTTCATTTCCATTAGAGTGTAGCGATTTATCATCTAATCTATAGTGGTCTATCAACTGAATAAAACTTATTTCTTGTTCGCAGACATAGCTGACTGCAACTCATAAAGCAACAGCTGCTTACAAGTACAGAATAAACGTATAGAAAAACAAGTACAGAAGCCACTAAGGATTAACAGGTACTGTCATTTTGATATATGAGTCTTTTTAATAATAACATCATAAAGAGTCACTGTCCGTTTGAATAACTTTTTGCAAGTGTTAGTATAGAATTAAATGCCTAAAGACTATACAATAAAAAGGCAAAACATCTCTTGAATTGAATATTTAAGTTAACAAGATTGATTTTTATTATGTACTAAATATAAACTTTTTGTTATTACATAGGACTTAAGTTACAATAGAAGTCAACAGAGAAGTATTTTTAAATGCACAAAATGTCCCCTTCTGCAACTTTGACTGAATATGCCTATTACTTAAAATAAGGTCAGCCTAATATTTAAAGTAAGGTCAAGTTGTTTGCTCTCCAGTAGAAACTATTACACCTTCTATAAAGTAATCAAGGCAAATCAGGAGGACTGAGGACAGGCCGTTAAGGAAATGTTACCTCTGACTCACACCTGGTAGGCTGTAATATTCATGTTCTTGATGTAGACATTTGGTAAATGAATCAGATTTATGAAATGAACAGCTAGCTATGAAATGCCCATAATTCTTCATTTAAATATATGCAGGCTTTCTTTTAATAATTCAAGAAAATTAGGACAGCAGGTTCAATCCGAAAGGATTATCATTCCAATCCAACTGCCAAAATTAATACTGAGAAACCTCAGTGAACAATAAACATCAATCATACTCATTCTTAATGAGAGCAATGTCAAACTTTGATTTTTCACATTTCCATTACTACAAAAGAAAACATTATTTTTAATTAATGATTTATTATAAATTGTCTTATTTTTCATTCCACAAAATGGATATTCAAATTTCCTGCAAAGCACAACTCTACACACTACCAGTAACTTTCACTTCTTAATACAAAATACTTTCTCTGATAGTCCTCCCTTATTCTGAGCCAAATGGAAGAGGTCAAAAGATACGCAAGTTGAAGCATAAACAAAAACACTTCTTACAGGAAGAATAGACCTGGATTCATTCTTGACTCTTCCTTTAAACCACTGATCTCCCTAATACAGTAGTTTATATGTTTTCTGAGTTCCCCAAAGAACACAGAAGCAATACCTGGTAATCTCACTCTCTTTTCATTTTTTGGCCACACCACAGCATGTGGGATCTTAGTTCCCCAATCACACACTGAACCCGTGGCCCTGCAGTGGAAGCTTGCAGTCTTACCCAGTGAGCCACCAAGAAGTGTCCATACATGGTAATCCCTCCACCACTGAGGACAGGGAGTAATGGGGGAAAAAGAAATAGCAAATTCATCAGGCAGAAGTAACAGCATTCTAAATCAAAGAAATTTTGCATTAGACAGGATCGGAAGTACAAAAGCTCTTTAAAAGTTAACATTAACAGTCATTTAGAAATTAAAGAACAAAATCAAAGAAGATTTTAAAGCCACTACAGTTACTGCCACGTAAAATGAACTGTCTTACAAACCACCAAAAAAAAAAGGGGGGGGGGGGGGGAAGTTGCCTCTAAACTACTGTTCTCCAAAAGGAGAGAGAAGAAAAATACAAGTACATAAAATAACAATCTCCATAACAGAATCAAAAAGCTGTCAATTTTTTTATACACCTTCCCTGCTTTGAATATTCAACCATGCAAAACATCCTCTAGTTCACTCCTTCTGAAGAATGCCTGTACTGTTGCCATAACAGGGGGAGCGCCAGCAGAAAGCCAACCAGGTCCTTAGAGGTCCTATCACACTCCAAAATAAAAGCTTTCTGAAGTGATGTGAGTTTGAAAATTGTTTTCATTTTACACCTTGCATTTGTTTCCATTTTTCCTACAGGCCCTGATAAAGCACTATGCATCAGTTAGGCTTTGTCACAAAGCTAGAATTTCAATAGCATGTGCTTAGGTGACTGAATTGCTTTGCTTATTCAATCACCTACTCCCCAAGATTTTTCAAATCATTTCAAAGATGATTTAGGTGAATAGCCCTGCCAATCATACAAAATAACCATCAAAACAATCCATGAGAAAGAATTACATGGCAAAAGTTTAAAAATCAAACTTAAAAACTACTTTTTGGGACCAACATAAAAAGAGATTTTCCCATCCCTAAACTCTCAACGTCTACTGAGTCGGCCAAAAAGTTCCTTCAGTTTTTTTAAATAAAAATAAAAGACACATTTTTCATTTTCACCAAGAACTTTATCGAATAACGCATTTACCGTTTTGTTCCACTACCTTCTGACAGTTTTCACATAACTTCATAATTCCATTTTCCCAAAACTTTTTATCTCTTCTAGATGCCTTTTACAGTCTTCTACAGACAGTAACTTGCCTGTTACTCCTGGTATCTCTTGACTTCTTACTTTTGCATTCCAGTCCCCTGTGACAAAAAGGACATCTTTTTTTGCTGTTAATTCAGGAACATCTTGTAGGTCTTCAAAGAACTGTTTAACTTCGGTTTCTTTGGAATTAGCGGTTGGGACACAGAACTAGATTACTGTGATACTGAATGGTTTGCCTTGGAAACGAATAGAGATCATTCTGTCATTTTTGAGATTGCACTCAAGTACAGCATTTAGACTCCTGAGTTGACTATGAAAGTTATCCCATTTCTTCTAAGGGATTCTTGCCCACAGCAGTAGATATAATGGTCATCTAAATTAAATTTGCCCATTCACCCATTCCAGTCCATTTTAGTTCACTGATTCCTAAAATATCGATGTTCACTCTTGCCATCTCTGCCTGACCACTTCTAATTCACCTTGATTCATGGACCTAACATTCCAGGTTCCTATGCAATATAGTTATTTACAGCCTTGGACTTTACTTTCACCACCAGACACATCCACAGCTGGGCGCTGCTTCTGCTTTGGCTCAGTCCTTTCATTCCTTCTGGAGCTATTTCTCCATCCTTCTCCAGTAGCATATTGGGCACCTACCAACCTGGAGAGTTTATCTTTCAGTGTTACATCTTGAGTTTGAGCAAGCTCCAGGAGATGGTGAAGGACAGGGAAACCTGGTGTGCTGCAACCATGGGGCTGCAAATAGTCAGACATGACTGAGCAACTGAACAACAGCAACAGAAATGAAATTTTTTTCGATTAAAAGAATTTTGTAAATACCAAAATAAATGGACTTCCAAAAGTGCAATGTCTGGTGAATACGGTGAATAAATCAAAAGTTCCCAATCAAGCTGTAACAGTTTTTGCCTGGTCATCAAAGAAACACGGGGTCTTGTGTTATCCTGATGGAAGATATGCCCTTTCTGCTGACTAATTCCAGGTGCTTATCGTCAACTGTTGCTGCTTTCAGCTGGGCTCAATGAGAGCAGTACTTGCTGGAATTAATTGTTTGGTTATCCAGAGGATTCCCTTCCAATCCCATCATATAAACAACATCACCTTCTCAAGATGAAGACCAGCCTTTGGTATGGTTGGTGATGGCTCATTTTGCTTGTCCCACAATTTCTTCCGCTCCACGTTATTGTACAGTATTCACTTTTCATCGCCCATCAGAAAACCTTTTCATTAAATGTAAGTAGAGAAAGGCATGCAGAAATACAGTCTAGTAGGTTTTTTCACTAAAGTTAACTGGAACTCAAATATCAAAACAATTAACATAAGTTGGTACAAATGATTTTCAATGCTTGATTTGGATATTTTGAGTATGTCAGCTATCTCCCACGTAGTATAACATTGATTGTTCTCAACTGATGTCTTGATTTGACTGTTATCAACTTCAACTGGTCTAACCACCATGGAGCATCATCCAGTGAGAAATCTCCAGCAGGAAAACTGGCAAGCCACTTTTGACATGTTCGATCAGCACCTTCTCTATATGCTGCAGAAATCCTTCTGTGTTTCACTTGCATTTTTACCTTTCTTGAAATAATAAATCATAAAATGACAAAAATCTTGTTTTTCCTTTCATTTTCAATGTAAAAATGACTACACAAAAGTGCACCAAGTTTGATAAGGTTTCATAAATGCACATTGATATCACAGCTGTCACAATACAATCTAACAATATTGTTTTGAATGAAGTTAAAGACAACTAAACACTACTAGAGCCATCTGATGGAAAAAAACAAATGAACCTTTTGGCCAACTCAATACTTCAACAAGTCTTTCATTTGTAAGTTAATGGGATACACTCAGGATAAGTTAACTACATTTCCTGTTACAGGCTCTAAATTTTTTTTTAAACAATGCTATGTAGTACTTTAATAAAAATATATCCTAAATCAAATCTGAATATGATTTCACAATTGTACAAATAAACTTATTATCTGTAAACCTAAAACAAAAATTGGAGTATCAAGGGACCATTTCGTGCAAGGATGGGCACAATGAAAGACAGAAATGGAAAGGATCTAACAGAAGTAGAAGGGATTAAGTGGTGGCAAGAATCCACAAAAAAACTATACAAGAAAGGTCTCAAAGACCCAGATAATCACAATGGTGTGGTCATTCACCAACAATCAGACATCCGGGAGTATGAAGTCAAGTGGGCCTTAGGAAATATTACTTCGGACTAAGTGGAGGTGGCAGAATTCTAGCTGAGCTATTTCAAATTCTAAAAGATGATGCTGTTAAAGTGTTATACTCAATATGTCAGCAAATTTGGAAAACTCAGCAGTGGCCACAGGACCAGAAAAGGTCAGCTTTCATCCTAATAAAAAAGGGTAATGCCAAAGAATGTTCAAACTACCGTACAACTGCAGTCATTTCACATGCTAGTAAGGTTATGCTCAAAATCTTTCAAGTTAGGCTTCAGCAGTAAGTGAAGCAAGAACTTCCAGACATACAAGGTGGGTTTAGAAAAGGCAGAGGACTGCCAACATTCATTGGATCACAGAGAAAGCAAGAGAGTTCCAGGAAAACGTCTACTTCTCCTTCATGATTACGCTAAAGACTTTATGTGGATCACAACAAACTGTGGAAAATTCTGAAACAGATGGGAATACCAGACCATCTTACCCGTCTTGTGAGAAACAGAAGGTAAGATCTTGTTCTGTATGCAGAACAAGAAGCAACAGTTAGAAATGGACATGGAACAACTGAGTGGTTCAAAATTGGAAAAGGAGTACGTCAAGGCTGTATATTGTCACCTCACTTATTTAACTTCTATGCAGAGTACATCATGTGAAATGCTGGACTGGATGAATCACAAGCTGAAATCAAGACTGCCAATAGAAATATCAACTTCAGATATGCAGATGATACCATTCTAATGGCTGAAAGTGAAGAGGAACTAAAGAGCCTCTTAAAACTCAACATTTAAAAAACTAAGATCATGGCGTCCAGTCCCATCACTTCACAGCAAACAGATGGGGGAAAAGTGGAAGCAGTAACAGATTTTATTTTCTTGGGCTCCACAATCACTGCAGATGCTGACTATAGCCATGAAATTCAAAGACACCTGCTCCTTAGAAGAAGAGTTATGACAAACCTAGACAGTGTATTAAAAAGCAGAGATATCACTTTGCTGACAAAGGTTCATATAGTTAAAGTTATGGTTTTTGAGTAGTCATTTAGGAATGTGAGAGTTGGACCATAAAGAAGGCTGAGTGCCAAAAAACTGACGCTTTCAAATTGCGGTGTTGGAAAAGACTCTTGAGAGTCCCTTGGACTGCAAGATCAAACCAGTCAATCCTAAAGGAAATCAACCCTGAATATTCATTAGAAGGACTGATGCTGAAGGTGAAGCTCTAATACCTTGGCTACCTGATGCAAAGAGCCAATTTTCACTGGCAAGAACCTGATGCTGGGAAAGACTGACAGCAAAAGGAGAAGGGGACAACAGAGGATAACGTGGTTAGATAACACCACCAACTCAACGAACATTAATCTGAGCAAACTCCAGGACAGTGAATCCTAGCATGTTGCAGTCCATGGTGTCGCAAAGAGTCAGATATTACCTAGTGAGTAAGAAACAACAACAAATTTGAAAAAAAATTAATTTAAGAGCATTCTCATGTTAATTAATATGAAAGTATCTAGGAATTTCAACAAGTTTGGTTTTTTTTAATATATTAAATCATTTAAAAATGTATAAAAATATAAAAAGTAGAAACATATCCTCCCCTACCTCTCCCTCAGCTTTCACATGCGCTCCCACAACCACCCTCACTAGCTTATATGAACCCACCAAGTAATCTAATGAGCTGTGTCAATTTCCTGTAAAGATATATTTCATTAAGAGACAAAACACATTCAAATTAACTCGGTCTTATATCCAAAACAATTCTTAAAGCTTAAACAAAACTTCACTTAATGGTAAGAAAAATCAACCTGTACACATACCACACAGAAAACATTAATGAAAAATAAAATGTAAAAGTGAAAGTTCCAGAGTCAAGCAAAGAAAAAAACAACCAATGAGAAGCATAAGAAGTGAAAGATGTACCAGCTACTCACTCATCCAACTTAGCTCTAACTCTCACAGTTGGATAATCCTTTTTTTTTTTCTTTTGCAGTGAATCAAGGCAGGCAATTTCTCTAAACACATCAAAACTATTTCTCTCGCAGACAAATCCAGCTACATGCTGAAATGAAAGGAGGCAGGGACAAGCATCCTCCACACAAAAATATCTGCTCTTTTGATGTAGCACGAATGCCTAGAAAATTCCCTCATTATCTTGTAATTTTGTAATAACACTAATTCCTGATAAAATATGACATCTGGAATAAGCATCTAAAATCAAAAATCTTACTGTCACATCCTAATCTGTGTTACAAGTTTATGGAAAATCTAAGTCATGAGTTATATTAACTGATGAAGGAAAAAGATGCAAGATGATGATAAACCAGGTTCTGCCTACTTTCGTTTTAGAGTCATCAAAGCAGCCCGAAGACTGATGTAGAAAAAAAAAAAAAAGGTCTCAGTGAACCATAAATTTGCAACAAGAACTTAAAATGTCACATTTTAAATTCGATGACAATCTAAAATGCTGAGTTTACATGGTGGACCAACTGGAAGATTATCCACAACCAAATGTAACATCTGAGCTCAGAGGAGCGCTGGCCACCATGCTGGCACTGAGCAGAACTGCTGGGTTGCAGGAGCAGAGGCAGTGAGTTCATGCAGCGGAGGAGGACTGACTCATCACACAACCCCTGCAGCACCAGCGTGACTGACTCAAACCAGGCTCACGCAGCTCGTGAAGTGAATGCTATTTGAAGAGCACTGGTTTTTAGCTTCATTTTTTATTTCATTTTGGCTTTACAGATATATGATAGCTCTAAATACAAGGAACTCAGACACATTTTTTGTTAACTTATATCGGTTTATGGGGTCACAAAGAGTAAAACATGACTTGGCAACTAAACAATGCAGCATAATCAAATAATTTTTAAAAAATTATATAGCCTCTAATGGATAAACAAGTTAATTTTTTTTTCATTTTTTCATTTTTCATTATTTCATTTTTCATTATTCATTTTAATGAATTCACTTTTAATGAATATTTTTTTAATTTAATTGGAGGCTAATTACTTTACAATGCTGTGGTGGTTTTTGCCATACTTTAATGAATATCATTAACCATCTAATAACTACAATAATGCAAATCAACATGGTTGAGGGAAGAAATAAAGAGATCATGTGTTTATACTATAAAAACATTATTAGACCTGGTATGTTTGTTTAGTAGGAGCAATAAATATATGTATATACCACACACACATATAAAAGACACATAAAGTAAGTGATATTTCCCATTTTCCTTTTGACTGCCTTAAAGGTATCTTAGAGACACAATTATGACTTAACTACAACAGAGTGGGATTTTATAGTCTACCTTCCTATGGTAGGTAGAAAAACAGTGCTATATTTTTCAGATCATTCCCAGATCAACAGAGATAATTAACATGCTTGAGGAATTACAAGAGAGATAATTCTACTTTTATTTTTCTTCAGTTAACACCAAAAGAATCTGAAAGCAAGGTATGACTATAAATTCCAAAACATAAAAATTGCATTTTTCTCACCATAACAATAGCAAAAAAAAAAAAAAAAGCCTAATGGCCATCATAAGGCATCAAGAAAGCACAAATATAACAGATACTCTGAAAACATGAGAATAATGACTTACTGGTTTTAGACAAGCTTCTCTGAAAGGAACCTCCAAAAGTGAGCAACCTGAAATCTGTAGAAAATTATTCATAGCTCTAATATTATCTGCAGTTCAAAAAGCAGAACTAAAAAGGAACAAGGTTACTAGTTTAGTACTATGTAAATCAAAGATCATATAAAGTCTACAATGTCTTAAATCAGCAGTCAAATCCAACTACATGCAGCAAAGTGAGTAAATAAACTTGAGTGAAAATAGGGTCAATTTCAGTTTACCTTGCATCAATTCTGTGGACAACTATAAATCTGAATTTCATTATGCTCACTATCTGATTAAAGCAGATGAAGAATGCCATTTGATCTCAGTGAGTTTGACAACCAGATACATGAGGTCTCACAGCACTGATAAATTCTCTATATAAGATCACTCAGTCCAATAACAACTTGGGCTGAATTTCATTAAGTCAATGTTTGAAAAATAAATATAGATTAACCAACAGAAATCATATTAAATAAAATTTACCAAAACTAGCCTTCCTGTGGTTTGGAGAAATATCTTCAAAAAAGAAAACTATAGCAGCACTAATGAAATCAGTATAGCCAGTGACAAAGTATAAGGGAGGGTATAAACTTCTGACGTGATGTATGATCTAGACCATTTTATTTCAGATTTCAAAGGAAAAAAAAACCTGCAGTGAAAACAGCTAATATTTATTTACTTAGCATCTGCTGTACACTCGACACTTTATTATTGAATTCTCAGAACAAACCTTTGAGCTAGTACTTTTATTAGCCCTACTTTCCAGAAAGGGAACTAAAGGGAAGAGAAGTAATATTCACCAAGTCACACAGCTGACAAGCGACTGAGGCAAGATCAAACTCACAAAGTTTTACTCCAGAGTCTATGTTATTAATCATTCCACTATACTGTTTCTTAAAAGGTAAGTTTCTGCGTTAAACATTAAAAGAAAAAGAAAAAAAAAAAAACTGAAGAAAGAGAAATGACTACTCATAAAATATCTGCAAGCTCAACTCACTCAGGGGTAGGCAAACTTTCTCTGAGGGGTGAGAGAACAAATATTTCAGGTTTTACGGCCCACAGTCTCTGTCACAACTACACAACTACTCAACTCTGCTACTGCAGCCAGAAACAACCATAAACAAATGAGCACAGCTGTGTTCCAACAAAACTTTAAAAGTTAAACTTTATTTAAAAACACAAGTAATAGGCCAGATTTGTCTCAGGGGCCATAGTTTGCCAACCCAGGCTACTTCATAAGCGGGAGATTTTAAAAGTTTCAGTAGACTCATGCCTCCCATACAAATCAATCACAGAAAAAAAATCTGCACAGAAGCTGTAAGAAGCAACACCAAGAACCTTCTCAAGGGCAAGTGGTTTTACTTGCATAAAGGTTTTTATTTTTAAATATATTGCTATAATGCACTGCTTCAGTGTCCAGAGAAGCTTCCGGTAACCTCCCGGGGCACCTCTAGGGTTCTCTAAATCCCCAGGGCAGGTAGCACAGGTAGCATTTCTTCCCAAGAACAGGTTTAATAAAGCCACAGCCATTTGCACCAGGGCTGCCGCACAGCCTACATTTGTTCCCTGCCTACATTTACTCCCCATCAATAGCATCTGCTCTGCTGGGGCCCAGGGGGTGTGGAGGGGGAGGGTCAGAACATTCAGCCAACAAAACCTGATTTCCTAGAACAGTAAAGGCAAGAAGCATGGAAGTGAATTTCAGTAGACTGTGTAAATTAAACAGATATAAATGCAACCTTTTCTGATGCTGACTTTCTGACTGTTATCCTCCTGGCTCCTCACCCAGTTAAGTACAGGGAACAGAACTGTGAGCAAAGGTTTGCCCTTTGTTCTCAGAGATTCCCCAGGCTAACTGAAGTTATGAATAAGAAAATGGAATCTTCTTTGCTCTTCTATCTCCCAACTTACTCTTACCTTACCTCTCGTAACTAAACGTTCAATGCATCTTAAATTATTCTCCTTCCTCTCTGATTCCAACACTACAACTCTAATTTGACTTTAACCCAACTACTATTTATTAATACTTGGTTTCCAAATGTTTTTAATCACTTATACCTTTTAAAAACATTTTAAATATGCACCCAATACACATTTTAACGTATAAAATTTGAGTATTAATTTATGTTGTTAGTTGCTCAGTCTCAGTCATATCCAATTCTTTGCGATTCCATGGACTACAGCCCGCCAGGCTCCTTCGTCCACCGAATTCTCCAGGCAAGAATAAGACAGTGGGTGGCCATTCCCTTCTTCAGGGGATCTTTCCAAACCAGGGATTGAACCCAGGTTCATTCAGCTTGGACAACCCACCAGGAAAATGAGTATACTGAAGGTCATACTGGACCTTTAAAGTCACACTACGTACTGGGAACAGTCAATAGTTCAGTGATATGATACACCCCAGCAAGAACAGCAGCATCAAATGTGAACAAAAAAATAAGGCACTAGAGATACTCCATTACTTCACTGCAACATAAATCACCATCAAACCTAACTCTGTTAGAAACAAAATTTTTAATGAATGTGAACAGTTGTCAACACTGAATTTAAAAGATAAATTGGGAGAATGTCATGGATTTACTTTTAGGGAAAAGGCAGCCAATAATAAATGTTACTTTAATATAAGCACACACACCCCCATTCTGCATTCAGCATTTACAGTCATAAGACATCTGAAGAAAAGTCTAAGAAATTTTAATTCACTAAACCTCTTAATACTCCTATAAAAGCAAGTATAATGGGGCTCAGAATAACAAATTTAAAATTAAGTTTGTTCATTTGATAACTCATTAATATAAAACTTTACTAAATATTTCCAAATTAACTCCAGGAGAATACTTTTGATTACTTGCCACGTGTTCAATACTTCCAATTTTTCATAATGCTTTTCACTTTTCAAATGAGAATATACCACACGAACCACACAACTTAAATGCTTATTCTAGCTTCCAATTTTGTTCTGAACCAGTTATTTACACAAATCAATGCACAGAGAAACCTTTGTACTCATGATAGATAAGAAGTGTAACCACTAAAAACGTGATAGATGGGGAATGGTTGGATTTGGAAGTAGCTTTAACATTTGCAAGGGAAATATGTAATAAAGCAGCACTGTTGCTTCCTTCTGGAATATTTATCCATCTGGAGTGGATGACTCCATTTTGTAGGATTATTTGTATGTCTGTGAACAAACTAAATTTTAGGATGTCTCTGTTTTTTCTTTTAATCTAAAAATAATTTTGAGAGTCTCTTGGACTGCAAGGAGATCCAACCAGTCCATCCTGAAGGAGCTCAGTCCTGGGTGTTCACTAGAAGGGCTGATGTTGAAGTTGAAACTCCAATACTTTGGCCACCTGATGTGAAGAGCTGACTCATTTGAAAAGACCCTGATGCTGGGAAGGATTGAGGGCAGGAGAAGAAGGGGACGACAGAGGATGAGATGGTTGGATAGATTCACCGACTCAATGGACATGAGTTTGGGCGGACTCCAGGAGTTGGTGATGGACAGGGAGGCCTGGTGTGCTGCGGTTCTTGGGGTCGCAAAGAGTTGGACACGACTGAGTGACTGAACTGAACTGAAATATATGGCAAATTAAAAAACAGTGACTTACTTAGATTTTTTTCAACCAAGGATAAGTGCTTAAATAATTATGTAGGCTTTGTGCCTTATGATTAAGACATAAATTTTTAATGAGCAGTCTAGTTGTGCTGTTAGTTCAACTACTAAAAAAAATTAAATGTATTTGGTTGTATAAATTATTACACATTATAAAGTCTTCCTTCTGAAATAAAGATGGCTAATAGTCACTGGTAATTGATATGAAACACATTTCTAGTTTATGATAAAGAGTTATATATTTTCTGACATTATAGTTTGACTACCAGAATTCAATGGGGCTTCCCAGGTGGCTCAGTGGTAAAGAATTCATCTGCAATGCAGGAGACACAGGTTCGATCTCTGGATCAGGAAAATTCCTTCCTTCTGAGAAGGAAATGGAGTACTCTTGCCTGGGAAATCTGATGGACAAAGGAGCCTGGTGGGCTACAGTCCATGGGGTGGCAAAGAGTCAGGCCAAATTTAGTGACTAAATAACAACAACCAGAATTCAATACAGCAAATATTTATTTAGTACCACTGTGCTAGGCCCCAAGGGACAAAAATGAAACTTCTGTGACATTTAATGTCTAGCCGTGACTCAAAATCTAGCATCAAAAAACAACACTGAAATGCCTAGGGAATATAAAAACTAAGGTACTACCATTCAAAATTGCAATATGTTAGGCTATGCTTATAGTTTGGTGCTGGGAAAAATACTGCTTTGTAATTTTCTACCAATTTTATTTTAGAAGTTTATGTAATATGAATATGACAAATACAAAACCATTTCAAATAGCTATCACAAGTTTTCTCCACTGTGATCATTCCATGAATTACTATTAAATGGCATGTGATAATCCAATTGGGCTGTTAGACCAGAACAACAAAACTGTTCCAACTGAGTCATGATATTCATTACCTACCTACTCATTCATAAGCATACCAAGGCTGATAGATACTAGTGATGCAATGCAAACCACGCATCACTGGTTACCCCATAAAACACTTCTGGATGTTCATGCTATCAGGGGTGACAGCTGTGAATTTAACCAAAGCTCTACATAAATTACTCTGTGAGCCACCTCTACCCAACTCATCCCATAAGAGAGAAAGTAAAGAGAGCGGCAAGAACAGGTGGCGGAAACCCAAAACACTGACACGCCGAAGGCAGTATTAGGACACCTAAACTTGTTTTTTTCTACCTCGCTTTGTTACTGTTCAGTTGCTCAGTTGTGTCCAACTCTTTGGGACCCCATGGACTGCAGCACGCCAGGGTTCCATGTCCTTCAAATCTCCCAGAGCTTGCTCAAACTCATGCCCACTGAGTCGGTGATGCCATCCAACCATCTCATCCCCTGTCATCCCCTTCTTGTGTTGAGTACACATCAAAAGCAAGAAGCAAATCAGCAGGTTTAAGCTTAAACTTTAAGACCCTGCAGAAATGTACTTCTAACACTTCCATGTAAAAACTAGTCACTATAAGAAAGCATAAAAGCTGTTTCCAGGGGCTGGAAGATGAAAAAATGAGGGAAAGGCTGGTAAAAAGATACAAAACATTC
The DNA here is from genome assembly GCF_963930625.1 of Muntiacus reevesi. Classification (NCBI taxonomy): domain Eukaryota; kingdom Metazoa; phylum Chordata; class Mammalia; order Artiodactyla; family Cervidae; genus Muntiacus; species Muntiacus reevesi. The sequence goes on from NC_089257.1 coordinate 72,878,482, forward strand.
AGTTATATAAGGCCTAAGGATCTAATGTATAACATGGTGACTAGAGCTGATACACTATATAAGTGAAATTTCCTGAGAGCAGAATTTAAATGCTTACACACATAGAGGTGAGGTGATAGATGTGCTAATTAACTCAATTACAGGAATCCTTTCACAATATGTATGTATATCAAATCATCACACTATTGATGAAAGAAATTTTTACATACTGAAGTATAGGGAAGTCATGATGATGGTTAAACTCATGATTTAACTTGAATCTTATAATAACTAAAAGAACCTATTTGTGGCATATCAACCATACATTTTACATTTGTTTTATTATTAAAGAAATGGGTATACTGACCAAAAGTAAAGAATGTGCATGTTAAAAATAAAGGTTAAATGTCCCCCTTTTGGAAGGCCAATGCTGGTGCTCCTCTGATGGTAAGACTCCCTTCTCAGGCGCCAGGACCATACTGACTGGCTACATACAAACTTATCTGGTTTTTTTTGAAACCTTGAAAGAATGTATCTCTGACTTGTTCGATGTTCTTTATGTTGGAAACCATGCTTCTCCAGAGCAGTTCCTCAGACTATATGAAAGGATGTCTCCCAGGCAATAGTCTTCAGTTTGGCTCAAATAACTCTTTTCTATTCCTATTATAGATTGTTTATTACTTCTACTGACACTAAATAAGATATTTAGTGTAACATCTTACAACTTTGTCAATTATTCCTCAACAAAGCTGGGGCGGGGGGGGGGGGGGGGGGGCGGAACAACACTAGTCACTGCAGTTGAACACCATAATCAATCCTCAAAACAAAGTCATGCTGTCAGTCTCATGTTTTGACCAACTGTCCCATTCTCTGGAATATATATAATTCTATTTCTGAAGTTTTCCCTCTCCATATATTTCATGATGTGAGGGCTCTAAAACTTAAAATTGGAAACTTTACCATATAGTAAGGCTTTGTGCTATGGTGAAAAGAATACTATTAAGTCCTCCAGTAAAATATTCCTAGCGTACATTCTTGTTTAAAAATGTGTATTTTCACTGGCTTCTTAATCTCCTTAAGCCTTGTGATGTTGTTTAAGATGCATAAGTCTCCCTAACTACGTTTTAAAGTCAAATGAAGGAAAGAGCCTTTTGTTTTCCTTTATATTCCTACCATCATGCTTTGTTCAAATGGATACTCAAAAAAAAAGTTTAATATGTTTTTTGGCTATTACAAATCTTTCAATAGTTGTAAATAAGTAGGTAAGTAAACTTATTACTATAGGTCATGTATTTTAACATTAAAAATTAAAGAGTGTTTGGTAGGGTAAATACAGAATAACTAAAGAGTCAAACAAACTATAATGTAAGGAATTTTCTATTAGTTTAAGATATTTCATCATCAAAGGAGACCTTCCACAAGTTTAGAATCAAGTATTTTAAGAAGTAGACGAGTTCTCATTTAATTCCTTCTATCACAAAACCTCTTAATCTGGAGTCAATAAATGATAAATGTGAGGTGGGGGTGAAAAGCAGGGGTAATTTGGTAGCAAGTAATCCTATGTATTTTATTCATGCATTTGAAACACTACTCTGAGAATGAGACTATAGGCATTTCTTGTTGTTTAGTTGCTAAGTCACGTCCAACTCTTTCGCGACCCCAAGGACTGTAGCCCACCAGGTTCTTCTGTCTGTGGGATTTTCCAGGCAAGAATACTGGAGTAGTTTGCCATTTCCTTCTTGAAGAGAATGTCCCCAACCCAGGGATCGAACCTGTGTCTCCTGCACAGGCAGGCAGAATGGATTCTTTACCACTGAGCCACCAGGGAAACCCATTGTACACATTACCAGACTGCTAAAGAGCCCACGGCAAACGAGGAAGACGGAGACTGAAACACAGTGTTAGGAACCCCTGTACATGAAAGCAACTGATTTGCAGCACAGTTGTGGAAGTAGTCCCATATCCTATAACTCGTTAGCAGAAAAAAAGATTCAAGTCTCCTATTTTACATTGTCACAAAAGGCAAATGAACCTTAAAAAGTTTAAATAAACTACGTGACTGCCTTTCAGTCTGAGTCTCACCTACCTAGTGCTAAATGAAAGACAAACCAAGCTGGTAGTAATACTTTAATTATCATTCACTGCTAAATATGCTAAAATAAAAGATTCCTTTGAGATCAGCCAGTCTCATTGTTTCCCAAAGAAGAAAACAATGACACTCTTCAAAAGTCAATTTCTTAAGTGAATCTTTCATAACAGAATCTTAATATGGCTTCTCATTTCCATCAACTACAACATTCAAAGCAGCAGCTATACTTCATATAGATTTTAAAATTTTATTTTAGCTTTGACCATATTGATCATGAATTTTCTTCTTTAAGAAAGGAAATTACAAGCTCAACATAAAAACAATTTTTATAGGGATGTCCCTGATGATCCAGCAGTTAAGAATCTGCCTTGCAATGCAGAGTATACAGATTTAGTTGGATTGGTTCAGAACTGGGAAAGAAGTACAAGGTTGAATACTGTCACCCTGCTTATTGAACTTACATGCAGAGTATATCATGTGAAAAGTTGGGCTGGATGAAGCTCAAGCTGGAATCATGATTGCCAAGAAAAATATCAATAACCTCAGATATGCAAATAACACTACCCTAATGGCAGAAAGCAAAGAGGAACTAAAGAGCCTCTTGATGAGAGTAAAAGAAAAGAATGAAAAAGCTGGCTTAAAATTCAACATTCAAATAACTAAGATCATGGCATCCGGTCCTATCAATTCATGGCAAATAGATGGGGAAAAATGGAAATAGTGACAGACTTTATTTTCTTGGGCTCCAAAATCACCACAGCCAAAAAATTAAAAGACGTTTGCTCCTTGGAAGAAAAACTATGACAAAGCCAGTCAGCATATTAAAAAAGAGAGAGACATTATGTTGCTGACAAAGATCTATCTAGTCAAAACTACAGTTTTTCCATTAGTCATGAACAGATGTGAGAGTTGGACCATAAAAAATGCTAAGTGCCAAAGAATTGATGCTTTGAACTGTGGTGCTAGAGAAGACTCTTGAGAGTCCCATGGACAGCGAAGAGATTCAACCAGTCAATCCTAAAGGAAATCAACCCTGAATATTCACTGGAAGGACTGATGCTGAAGCCGAAGCTCTTAATACTCTGGCCACCTGATACAAACAGACAAATCACTGGAAAAGACCCTGATGCCGGGAAAGATTGAGGGCATGAGGAGATGGGGACGACGGAAGATCAGAGGGTTGGATGGCATCATCAACTCAATGAACATGAGTTGGAGCAAACTCAGGGAAATAGTGAAGGAAAGGGAAGCCTGGTGTGCTGTAGTCCACGGGATAGCAAAAGTTGGACACAACTGAGTGACTGAACAACAATAAAACAGTTGTTTTAACCTAATTTTCTGAACAAAGCAAAAACGTCTGTAATAAGCTGTAAATGACAAATTACATAATCTATATGCATGTAGGAGTAATTCTACTTAAATCAAAATAAACACCTGGCTGAAATTCTAGACTCTCTAAATGATCATTAAACAGTTTCCATGTGATTTCTCTCATGATAACTCAATTTTATTAATAAAATTTTATACATTAAATGTGATTCAGCCACAGTTTACTTCATAATGCAGTATATACTCTATATATACTGACATTTACGGGAAAAGAAAAAAAAATTATAGCAGTAACAACTCCAAGAAGCATGAGGAAGAAAGCCAAGCATTTAAAGGAAGCATTTAATAAGAAAATTACATGGTTTCTCTCCTTCAGAATAACAAAAGAGGATCAGTTCTTTGACCTTTAAGCATCAAGAGAACTTGTAAACTCAGCCTGATAAAACACGCAACCTTTCAGTAAGCTAACAAACTTGAAGAGTGAAATAAATATGGCAGTAATCTCCTAATCCTGAAATAAAGATTCCCATCACTAACAATGTAAACACCAATTTGGAAGAATTATAGTACCCTGTAACAAATTCCTATTTCACAAAGTGTGTATAATAATGGAATTCTACTTCCTTCACCACTCTGGCCTTTAAAAATTTCCACATGATTACCTCTCAATAAAGCTAAGGAAAAAAATCCAAACACAGATTTCAATATTCATATGTAACCCATTCTGTGTTCCTCTGTATTTCTATCCCACTATTTAAAAATGCATATTCATGTCAATATTAGCAATGAGAAGTCAAAAACATATAATTAGCAAGAATAATCTTCAGGTTTTGAATGGACTGGGTTTCCCAGTATCTGGGGGTCTTCCTAGAATTTTTATTGATTCCTTTTTTTTTTAATTTGGTTGTAATTAAAGCACATATTCAGTAGGAATTCAAACCTTTTAAATATATTCATGCTTATTTTATGACCTGGTATATGATGTACTGGAGAAGACAATGGCAACCCACTCCAGTACTCTTGCCTGGAGAAGAATCCCATGGACGGAGGAGCCTGGTAGGCTGCAGTCCACGGGGTCGCTAGGAGTCGGACACAACTGAGCGACTTCACTTTCACTTGTCACTTTCATGCACTGGAGAAGGAAATGGCAACCCACTCCAGTATTCTTGCCTGGAGAATCCCAGGGACGGAGGAGCCTGGTGGGCTGCCATCTATGGGGTCGCACAGAGTCGGACACGACTAAAGTGACTTGGCAGCATATGATGTATTATGAACACACCACGTGAACTGGAAAAGAATAAATACTCTGCAGTTGTTGGATATATTGCTCTAAAGTATTAATTAGGCCTAGGTGGTTGATAGTAATATCCAGGTTCTCAACATCTTCATTTGTCTATTGATTTTTTAAAATCGACTTGCTCTATCGTTTGCTGACAAAGGAGGGCTAACTGGCCCTAACGTGATTTGGAGCTCTTCTCCTGCTCTTTCTTCCAGAGGTCTCTCCTCCTTCTGAGGGCTGTAACTGCCCTGGTGATGGTTTAGTCTCTAAGTCGTGTCTGGCTCTTACAACCCCATGGACTGTAGCCCACCAGGTTCTTCTGCTCAAGGGATTTCCCAGGCAAGTGTTCGTGGGATTTTGCAGGCAAGCATACAGGAATGGGTTTCCATTTCCTTCTCCAGGGCACTTTCTCGGTCCAGGGATCAAACCCGCGTCTCCTGCACTGCAGGCAGATTCTCTACTGACTGAGCCACGAGGGAAGCCCTAGTCCAACTCTTCTCCTCAGACCAGAAAGACTGTATGCTTTCCATGAGAGTATGTAAGTCTGACCCATCCTTAGGACAGAGGGACCACAACAGAAAATTCACCCTGTGCCAGCCAGTCCTTTCTTAGAAGTTTTGACTCCCCTCTAAAGTCTGTTTACTTTTGCTTTCTGGAGTCCTGTAAGTTTGTTTTGTCCAAAATTTACGAATCTTAATTGCAGGAGGGTCAGTCTATTAGGCACTTACTATACTCACATCATAGAAGTCTCTAGGCAGACTTAAATTTATTTTCAATGTTACTTAGTGTTTGTGTGTGTGCACGCGCACATGCAAGCACATGCATGAGTGTATTTCTGTCTGAAACCTAATAATACTCAGTATACCCCAAGGTCTCAGGAAGGCCAAAATCCATAAACTTTGATAGGACAAATTCCATGACTCAATAACCTTGGCGTCACAGTATATATAGCAAGCGTAGGATCATTAACAGTACTGAGTAGATATGCATTTAATCAAGACAATTCTGATGGGCTGGATTTGAGAAAGGAGATCAGTTAGGGGACTAATGTAATAGTCCTAAGGAAAGAATAAGGGAAGGTGGTAAGCCGAAAGAGAATGAGGACTAAGTCAAAGATATTAGAAATATATAGATAATTAAGTAAATTCCCCAGAAATCAAAAGGAATGTCTGAGTAGAAGTCACAAACATTTTGCCCCCACAATATTATGCCATTAACCCTTCTTTCCATGTTTCTTTTCATGTTTCTATCACCTCAGTCTACCTAGAAATGGGAAATTATTGTTCCTGTGAAAACTCTTCCATACCATATTAAAAGTGGGCCTCACTATTCAATCACCACACTATGGCCCACAGAGGTCCCAACTGAATATATCATTCTTTTCAATATAGAGATCTAGGCTGCCACCACCAACTAATCAGTTAGCATACAACAGGAAACCTACTTGCTAACTTTGATTTATTATTTTGATCAGACTGATCTACTGAAAATGGTTTATATTTAATCACACTAAACAAACACTGGGGACACAGGTTCAATTCCTGGATTGGGAAGAGCCCCTGGAGAAGGAAATGGCAATCCACTCCAGTACTCTTGCCTGGGAAATCCCATGGACAGAGGAGCCTGGCGGGTTATAGTCCATCGGGTCACAAAAGAGTTGGACACAGCTTAGTGACTAGAACACAACAGCAACAGACTAAACAAAAACATATGTTAAATAAATAAATATTTACACTTCCAAGAGCAAATTCATATACTGAGTCTCTTAACCTAGCACAACCTACCTATCCAAACTTAGCTATGGTCCCCTTCCATATACCTTCACAGCTCCATCCAGTCCCCTTTCACAACATGATATGTATATTTCTATCTGCAAGTCTTTGTTTATGCTATCACCTTGATAAAAAACCTTATAATCACACTTTTAGCTAAAGTCCTTTCTTCAAAGCTCAATTCAAGTTGCATTCCCACAGGACATTCTCTCACTACCTCCCTCCAGAACATTTTTATAACATATCTAAGCTAACAGGTACTGTTAAGCATCTTTTAATGTTTATGGTCTATATACTCAACCAAACTACAAACAACATGAGAAAAAGCAACTTATTGGTCATCAGGCAAAGGCAAACCAAATCCACAATGAGGTATCTTTTCACATCCAGAAGGATGGCTATAATCAAAAAGATACATGATAACAAGTGATAATGGAGATATGGGAGGACTGAAGCTCTCATATACTGCTAGTGAGTCGTAAAATCACTCTGGAAAACTTGCAAAAAGCGAAACATTCTTACTATTATAGACCTAGCCACAGTATTTACCCAACAGAAATGAATACTTAGGTTCACACAAAAATTTGTACATGAATGTTCATAGCAGCATCATTCATCACTGACAAAGATGGACACTGATTAATGGATAAACAAAATGTGGTGTATCTATACAGTGGAATATTATTCAGCCACAAAAAGAAATGAAGTACTGATACATGCAACAATATGAATGAAGCTTAAAAACATTATCCTAAGTTAAAGAAGTTAGTCATGAATCACATATATGATGCCATTTACGTGAAATATCCAAAATAAGCAAATCTTTAGAGACAGAAAATATTTTACTGAGGAAAAATGGGGGCTTGAGGAGTAACAGCTAAAGGGCGTGGGATTTTTCAGAGGTAATGAAGCCTTCCCTAATTGTGGTGACGGCTGGACAACTTTGCAAACATATTAAAGCTTTTGAGTTGTACAATTTAAACAGATGAATTCTATAATACATGAATTATATCTCAATAAAATTGTTATCAAGAAAGAGAGGACTGGGGAGACATGCTGAAAGTCTTCTACTGAGAAGGGAATAACACAGTGCACTAATTTCCAACATATCTAACCATATTTCAGGTCTTCAAGGTCTAGAAGAGTTCACTATCTGAATTATTTTCTTCTTGCTGATAAAATCGCAATTATAAATGTTAATTGTATAATAATTAAGGCTATTCAGAGAATTACTCAGATAATTGTAAAAAGGAAGACTAACTTTTAGAAGTCATATTTTAAGATGGATCTGTATCAGCTTCCCTTTACTTGATAATTATGATCAGATTTATATTTAAGCTGCAGTAATAGTCTTTGTAGTGAACTTGAATAATACGAAAACATATAATCAGAATCACGTTTTACCTGCCTCATAGTTCCTCACACTTCCTGTAAAGCTCTTCTACTCTTCCAAAACTAACTGACCCAAACTACTGCCCCTAATCCTGCTCATACCCTTTCCCTCTTTCTCCATCTATCAGATCCAACACAGCCTTTAGTACTAGTCAAGCACCAACTACTCTAGAAAGATCTCGAAGACTCTAGTCCAAATTCAAAATATTTTATTACTATAGGTAAATGTTTTATCTTATCTTCTTTTTAGCTATCTTACACTGTTTTTTCACCTAACATTTCCACATAAATGTCCTATTTCAACTATACAACTTTCCTGAGAGTGGACAAGTCTAATTTTTTCATATTTGGTACAGTAACATGTCCACATTAAGGGAGTAAAACAAACAAATACTTGATTAACTACAGTAGGGGAAAATGTGACAGAAGATATTTAAGGCCAACTGACAAAAACAATCCCAAATGCTCAGGCTAACCCACTATCCCTAAAGGTTCAGTACTTGTATTCTTTCAACAGACTTTTGGATCCTGGAATTATGAATTATTTCAGTGAAAGTAGGAATAAATAAGTCCCAAAGTGGCTGTGGGTGTTTTTACAGAGACCTCAATAGAATAAGAAAGAAGCTGGTGTTCTCAGTAGTCCAGCAGGGTCTTTCAACCTGAGAAAACCTCAGACAAAAATAACCTCATTAAATAATCACCAGTTTCCATCTGCTAGGGCTTTACATTTCACACAATGTATGCAGCTCAATACACACAGACACTCAGAAAAATGCTTCCCCAACTTCAATGAAACTACTCTTTCCCTAAACTTCTGATCTGAGGAGTTCCTAGAAAACCACATAAAGTCATTCAAAATGGTATTAGTGAGGACATAATTAAGTATAAATGAATTGTAGATCTGAATTTGAAAAAGCTTATGAATCATTATTCCCCTTTATACTACTAAATACACTTTTTGCAAGAACTTATAAATTCAACACAGATGTGAATGCACAGACCTGCCAAAACAATTCTGTCATTTCTGCTTTAAAATAATTTATCACATTACTCATCTCTCAAAAAAGACTACTGCCTAGGAGTTCTTAGATTGCTTCTCCAAGATTCCCCAGGACTCAAAGGGGGCCGCATACAGAGGAGCATCTGGGCCAGCACTAAGAAGCAGGAAGCCGGCCTCCATTTGCCTACTAAGGTTAAATCTTGGCTGAAGAAGAAGTACACAACTGGGAAAGTCTCACAGGCTCCTTGAAACAGAGATCCAAACACACATTCTACTCATCTAGACCTAAAACAAGCCACTGAGGGACAGCATCAGGATCGAACTAACCTCTACAAGTAAATTCACCATAAAATAAAATTACTGGTGATTCAATATAAGAGGAGAAGGAAATGGCAACCCACTCCAGTATTCTTGCCTGGAAAATCCCATGGATGGAGAAGCCTGGAGGGCTACAGTCCATGGGGTTGCAAAGAGTCAGACACGACTGAGCAACTGACACAACATAGGTTGTTAGCTTTGCTATAGAGTTTTCTCAACCATCTTTAGAAAAAGGTGAATAGCCAAAACATCACTTAAATTTTTATTTTTCCTGAAAACAAAGAGGACCAGAAGAAAATAGGTCCTAGAGATCAAAATAATCAATATGCAGAGAAAAGGATAATGGATGAATTAAGTAAGGCATAGGAAAGATTTCACACAAGCTGTTTATTCTGTATCTAACCCAGCTTTTCTAATCCAACACAAGAGTAGGATTAAGATTAACCCATTCAGGCAACAAATATTTGACCCACTTATGCTCCCAGTACACTTTTCTATCAAATGGTACAGTCTCAAATTGGGATAAGGAATCTGATTAAACAGACAAAACATCAACTAGATTTGAATTAGAGTCTCTACTCCTTTATTTATTCATTAATCCCATTCAACAAACAGCTACTAGAAACCTATTATAATGACAGGCAACCCCGACAGATATAAAGACACAAAAAAGAATAATGTAGGTTCCCTACCTCGGTGATGGTGCCTCACTTGGTGGGGAGGACAGTGACATGACACTGCAGTGTGCTCGGGGCGATGAGAGCATGAGGACAGGTTGCTCAGGACACACACTCTGGAGCACCTGATGACTCCTGTAAATGTTAACTACCCACTATCTTAGGCCTTATCAAATAAAAGCCACAGTTCTCACACAGAGGAATCTGTGTCTCTGGAATTCCTGTTGATCACTTTAACTAGTTTTTCTACATTCTGATTTGAGAGAGACACACCAAAACAGAACCAGAAGGACACAGTTCTGACTCCGCTATGACCAAGTACTAAGAGACGTTTCTGCACATCTTAAATCAGTTACTCTTCCAGGTTATCTTTTCAAGGATGTCAACATAGCATACAGCTATAGAAGACAGAGATACTACCTCCCCTGGGGGGAGGGGGCAGTGAACAGATTTGCTCCTGACCAGGTTAATAAAGATAATGTTTCCCTCTGGAAAAAGGCTGGGCAGATTTCCTAGCAAGACTGCGGGCTTCCTAGCTCTTCCTGTATCTACTCTGTGGACAGCTCCAACCGGGGGACACCTCCACACGGCCCCTGTGGAGCCTTAAGGCAAGGCAACCAATGCAAACTTGAAGGATAGGCAGCCTGCTGTGCCGTGAGTTACCTAGCAACACATATCAAAATATGGCAGGCCAACTCATGGCAAGTAGAGTAGAATCTCAGACTTCATGGTTCTTGAAACCTAGAAACAATTTTTTCTCTTTTCAGTAGATGAATATGAAAAGCCAAAGTAATCTGCAATTTCTATCACAGAACAGCACTAGTTAATGGAAGGTGGGAAAAGGAAAAGAGGAAGAAAAACCCAGTATACCACATCTAATCCTGTAACTATAAATCCATTATAAATCTGGTTAGCAGTGTTAACAGACAGGCTGGAAACAAGATGGGCAGGCAGGCTCCAGGGCACTGATGGGATATTCTTGGGCAATAAAACATCTGTGCTCCCTCCCTGATGTAATACTCACTGAACACCACTACTTTGTTCAAGTTATTAAATAAAAAGGTTCAACAACTATTAACCCATGTATTACTAAGTATGCTTGATATTGAGTCAGCCTAAAAACCTTTAATGGAAAATAGTAAGGAGGAAATAAGATTCACTAAAAGATAGCTTTTCAGATTTCTTAAAAAAATAAAAGCTCAGTCTGAGAAGATTTGGGTAAGGAATAGAAACAAAGACCCTAATAAAAAGTTACCTATTATTTGATTTGTAAAGTCCTACTTTATGGAATGCCAAAAGACAGGAAAAATAGTCCAGATAGATCAAAAGATACAAAACAAACAAACAAACAAACCCAATCCACAAGAAAGAATATTATTCAGCAAGTTCTTACTAAGTGTTTTTGGACTATGCAACCATCTCCTACATCAAACATCCTCCAATTAGTACATCTTCCAAAATCAGGTATCACAGCAAGGAAGAAAGCATTCCTCTGCTCCGTTGCTTCCTGGAGCAAATATGAGAAAAAAAAAAAAAACTAGCAAATAAGAAAATGTGTGCAGGTGGGAGAATTATTATAACCTGTAATCATACACAAAAAATAATAGGGAATATGCCATTTTAATTTAGAAAACAAACTCAGGTAGGAATTATTACTAGAAGGCAGGCTCTATAGTGATTGCCAGTGAGAAATTAATTGATTTGCTTATTCTACCAATGTGAGAGAAAGGGAGGAAACAGACCAACAGTAAGAAAATTTTATCGAGAGATTATCCCTGAAAATATGAGCCCCATCCTTTATGTGCTTTCAGAAAAGTTGCAATATGTGATTTCTATCATGTTTGCCTAATGCTTGGGATTTTCTTCATATATTCCAGGGATATTTACAGTGCCCAGTATACTAAGGCAATTGTTTCTGGAGCTTAAAATTAATGCACTGTAAGAATCAGCACTGTGTTGGCTTTATTAGAACGGTAACAAAATATCACTCTGTTTTCAATCATTTACCATGCCAAATAAAAACCCGCAGATTCTCTGCCCAACAGTATATCAGGACCGTCTGCCACCTCAACTCTTAACAGCCAGCAGGCAAGCTAAAAGAAGAAAAGAAAGGAAAACAAACCAAAAACAGCAGCAGTGTTCTTGGGGAGAAAATGTCCAGAGATTAAGATGGTCTGCCTCTTGCTTAATAGAGATATACCTTTTATTCCACAGCAAAACACTCCCAGTTTGAAAAATAATAAAATTTTAAAATTGTTTATTAAAAATTAACATCGATGTTTCTAATTATGATTTGTTTAGGAAGAGCTACATCATTGTTTTCTTTTGATACCAAGTATGAAACCATCAATGAATGCCAAGGAGAGGCTCATTGAAAGAAAATGACCCCACACTAGAAACAAGCATTCAGTGTCTATCACATAAAAAATGTTGTAGAGAATGCAGTTACAAGCAGAAGTATTATTATCTGCCCTCAAGAAGATTCATCTTGCTACATATTCCTCAGTATAGTCAATGTGTTTACCAAAAGCCCATTTACCAATCAGTTCTTCCTCTTAATCTCTCCTTGTTTAAAGTGCAGAACTTAAACAAGGAACCAATACCAACAAGGGCCGAGGAACCCACATATCCCAACTGTGGTGGTATTCCTTACAGGGCCAAATCCTACTCATCAAAAATAACCCAAAAGCCATAGGAGGGTTAAAGAGAAACTACATAATTTTCTAAATGACAAACATCATTCATGATATACATACAAACAGAAGAGATGGGGAGAGGAAAAAAAGAATAAGAAGGAGGCTTTATGACCAAATAGTAAAAGAGGAAAATACGCATTTAACCCAGAGAGAAAAACAGAAGGCAGCAAAAAAGGTTAAAAAAAGAAAAAACTAAGAAAACAAAGAGAGGTTCATGTCATTTTTTAAAATAATTTTAACAATTTTCTTTAATTTATTTTATAACATTATTGGTCTGTGGTAAATTGGATATTAAAATGCTAGACCTTCAGCAAACATAACTTGAAAAGCATTACCCTAAAGACTTTAAAATTTTAAATCATAAAATCACTAATCTAATCTTATACTTATTTCACGAGTAAATAGTTTATACTTAGACTTTACTATGACTGAAAAATAGGCCTTTCTTAATATACAAGCACTCCTGTTTCCACTGAACTTCACTACAGTGCCACTGCTCTGACCAATTTACTTGCTAGTGCCTACTCCCAAGAGGGTCTGAATTCTCTTTCCATTCCCCCTACCAAGCCTAGCTTTCAAGTGCAATTAAACTACCGGCCATTCACAACACATGCTCAGAGCATCAGTAAAACTGGAGTATTTTAAGAAAAAATGTTAAAGTAATCATCATGGAAAATATAACTTCAGGGCTTTTACTGTTCTAAAATGTACTATCCTTTTTGTTTCAAATTACATATGACCAGAGGAAACACAATAATCTTCAGTGCTTAAAACATCTAAATGTCTTAAACCAGCAATGGTAGAAGAACACTCTACACACTATCAGGGAGGTGCCTCTGACCATCCTGCTACTTGAAACGCTACACCCCATCCCCTGAACACTGTCTCCCTCTTACCTTGCCTCATTTTTCCCACAGCAAATGTTTATATTTTTTGTCCATCTCCCCTTACTAGAACGTAAGCTCCATGAGGAGAGGGAATGTGATCTTTCAACACCAGACAAAAAGCAAGTGTGCAATAAATACCTGCTGAAGGAGAGAATTCTTTTTTCTTAATTTCATTAATCCTTCATTTAATAAGCCTTCATTTCATCTAAAACAGAAACTTTCATGATAGGAAAAAAGCTTCACATGGAAAAAAAGGTGATTTAACTCCACCCATCACCACCAGATGGCACTAGCTTAAACTGCTGCCTTGGGACATAGCATGGATATTTGAAGCTGCATTTCAAAAGCACACACTGAAAAGGAACAGTCAAAAGTGAAATACATTTAGACAAACTTAAGAAACTTGAACAGCTAAATCCAGAGTCATCACAAAGACAGTCTTTCCATTAAAAAGCTTTAGGTAAATATACACATACTGATGGTTTCAACTCAAGAACAAAGGATCTCAAAAAGGGTATGTTGGAACTAACCTGTTTATAAGCAGAAAACCTGGCATAGTAGTCTAATTCTCTATAGTTATATTTGTTATATGGATACAAGTATTTGTCAATGACTTTGCAAAGATCCTTATTTCTAATTATCCTAACAGTCAAGTTCAAGGTCAACTTCTACGACCCTCAATAGCAGCCTGTCCTATTTCAAACTTGTTTCCTTATCTCTATTTTATGCTAAAATGAAGATAAGCATATCCTGATAAATGTAGTTACTGAAATTTAGGCTATAAAAGTAGGTCATGAGAAAATCCAGTACTAGTCAGCAGTTCCTTTAAACACTGAATATGTATAAAACTAGGAAATGAAAAGAAACAAGATAAAATACTTCAGATACAATAATAATGCAGCATATGAAAGAATAAACATCAATCCAAAAACTTTTAGCTTTCCATTGAGAATTTACATCCTGAGGAAATTATTTGCAAATAAAAAAAATCAAATAGAGAAGAAAAGATACACACACACATATACACACATGTACATTTAAACTTCAAGTCACACAGTAACTATTCTTTTTGAATTGAAATGAAGCTTTTAAGAATTAAGCACAGAATGCAAAAACTGGGGGGGGGGGGGGGGGTGGAGCACAAAACAACATCATATATACCAACTCTAAGCTACTCAACATTTAAGACTGTGTTTCCAATTCATGGTATCAAAAATTGAGAATAAAGTTTCTTGACTCTCAGGTTTTATTAATATATTGAAGAGTTTTTCCCTTCTGTTTAATTCAACAGCAATATATATATATAAGATCGTTGCATACAAAGGTTATGACAATCTCAGGAATCACCAAGAAATGGAAATTAAGACAGTCATTTAGGTATATTACTAACAGCCAAGAAGAAAAGTACTAGCAAAACAGATAACTGGAATCCAGAGGCCAGTGGAGTAAATAAGACAGACTTCCAAGGAAGAAGCAAGATCAGCAATGAATCTTGAGAAATAAGCCGTGAAAGCATGCAGTGGAGAGGTTATCGGAAGAAGGAATCCCTTCAGTGCAAGTGGAAACGCACTCTGGGAAGAACAGGCTGGCTAGCAGGCTAACAGGGCAGGGCTAGCTTACACAGCCCAACTGAAAAGGATGAACTGAATGCCAACCACTAGAAAAAAAATATAGACTTGAGAGAGTTTCACAGGAAAATGATTCAGAAGAACAATATCTGGGACCAATCATGAGGCTTATCCCACAAGCCAAGTCTGAAGTGAAAACAGTCTGGGGAAGAATTGGGGTAGTGCTCGTTGGAAGTAAAGAAGAACAGAAAAAGTAAAGACTACTAAACTAAAGAACACCTGCTAAAATGTAGAAATGACAGGAATCCAAAAAAGCACAATCAAAAGATTCAGATGGGCCCGGGCACAGCAAATTCCACTTCTGCCACTTTACTAACTGTGAAATATTAGGCAAGCAATCAAACTTTTCAAAGCCTCTGTTTCTTAACCCACAAAATGGGGGTAATACTGTACAAGGTTGTGGTAAGAGTTTAAGCAATGAGAAGAGATATTCCAAGGCACAGGAGATGACAGAAAACCAAGAAATGTTCATTACTTCCTGATCTTCTACAAAAACAGTTATCTGCAAGAAATTTCTGGAAATAAGTTAACATGGTTCATTCCCATTGTTAAAACAAATAATTAGGGAGATTAAAAAAAAAAAAAAAAACAGCTAAACCAGCACTCTGCTAAAGCAGTTCATCAGCATGCCCAACCACTCCTCAAACAAGGGCATTACTTTCTCTAAAGTCCATTTTTTTTTTTACTTTTATCAGAGTATAGCTGATTAACAACAGTGTACCAAGTTTCCACTGTATCAGGGGAGTCCTATACACATATGAACGTGAAAGTCGCTCAGTTGTGTCTGCCTCTTGGTGACCTCACCGTCTATACGGTCCATAGAATTATAGGCCAGCATACTGGAGTGGGTAGCTGTTCCCTTCTCCAGATCTTCCTAATCCAGGGATTGAATCAAGGTCTCCCGCATTGCAGGCGGATTCTTTACCAGCTGAGCCACCAGAGAAGCACAAAGAATGAATGATCTGCCCTCCCTGAGGTTCTAATTGAGGACCTTCAGATTATGAGACTGACATGGCCTACTGCACTAAGAGGGCAGACAGATATACATATTCACTCTTTTTAAGATTATTTTTCCATATAGGTCATTACAGAGTATTAGGTAGAGTTCCCGATGTTATTTAGTAGATCCTTTGTTGCATGCTAAGTCACTTCATTTATGTCCAACTCTTCCTGATCCTAAGGACTCCAGCCTGCCAGGCTCCTCCAGGCAAGAATACTGGAGTGGGTGCCAGGCCCTCCTCCAAGGGATATTCCCGACCCAGGGATCGAACCCACATCTCTTGAGTCTCCTGTACTGGCAGGTAGGTTCTTTACCACTAGTGCCACCTAGAAAGTTCAGGTCCTCATTAGTTATCTATTTTATACATGGAAGTGAAAGTCACTCAGTCATGTCCAATACTTTGTGACCCCATGGACACAGTCCATGGAATTCTCCAGACCAGAATACTGGCATGGAGCCTATCCCTTCTCCAGGGGACCATCCCAACCTAGGAATCAAACCAGGGTTTCCTGCAATGCAGGCAGATTCTTTTATCAGCTAAGCTAACTAGGGAAGCACATTTTATACAAAGCAGTGTGTATATGTCAATCCCAACCTCTCTATTTATCCCTTCCCCTGCCATCGCCCATGGTAACCCCATAAGGTTGTTTTCCACATCTGTGATTCTATTTCCATTTTGTAAATAAGTTCATTTGTAACATTTTTTTAGATTCCACACATAAACAATATAATATGACATTTGTCTTTCCCTGCCTGACTTCCTTCATTCAGTATGACAATCTCTAGGTTCATCCATGATGCTGCAAATGACATTATTTCATTCTTTTTTATGAATAATATTCCACTTTATATATGTACATCTCTTTATCATTCCTTTGTCAACAGTCCATTTAAAAATGTCCATTTTAAAATCAACAGTCTTAAAACACATAAACAATATCCATAACCTAGTATCTTCTATATAATATTTTTGAGAGGTATACTGTACAGTATTAATATCCACAAGAACACTGCCAGTTAACTGGACAGAGAACTGCAGCCAGAAAAATATTCATATAATAATGAATTTCATTTAATGACTCCACATAATATATCTACTATCAACATCATTTTTAGTTTTATTTATAACCAAATGATTCATTTCTAAAGGGCACTGTATTTGCTTAGTTACAGTCTAAATATACCAAATTATAAACTCCTTAAATATCTGGCTAAAACATCAGCTGGACCTGTGGTATCAGAATACAGCTTAGGACTGTCCAGATCAATGCAGGACACTGAAAATGTGAAACTGGTCTATCAACTATGCTAAAATCAAAAAAGTAGTCTTATTTTCTGATACTACTATATCTAGAATAAATAAAATGCATCACTTTACTACACCTAGAATAAATAAAATGCATCACATTTTCTTTCTATAATGTGTCCAGATTCAAAAAAAGCTTTATTTTCAGTACTACCTCAAACACTGCCTAGCCACTGCACTGGCAAACCTCTATCAACTCTTGAAATAGCTCCCCACATTCAACACACCTTCTTGTGGCTATGGTTTTGCTCATTCTGTACTCTCTGCTTCGAATGTTCTTTTTCCCCTTCCTACTAACTCATATCCATTCTTTTCTTTTATTTATTTTTTAATTGAAGGATAATTGCTTTAAAGAATTTTGTTGTTTTCTATCAAACCTCAACATGAATCAGCCATAGGTATGCATATATTCCCTCCCTCCTGAACCTCCCTCCCATGTCGCTCCCCATCCCACCCCTCTAGGTTGATTCAGAGACCCTGTTTGAGTTTCCTGAGTCAGACAGAAAATTCCCATTGGCTATCTATTTTACAAATGATAATGTAAGTTTCCATCTTATTCTCTCCATATATCTCACCCTCTCCTCCCCTCCCCCCAGGTGCATAGTTTGTTCCCTATGTCTGTTTCTCCACAGCTGCCCTGCAAAGAAATTCTTCAGTACCATCTTTCTAGATTCCATATATATGTGTTAGTATACAATATTTATCTTTCTCTTTCTGACTTACTTCATTCTGTATAATAGGCTCTAGCAATAGCAGAAGAACAGATTAGTGAGCTGGAAGATAAAATGGTGGAAATAACTGCTGAAGAGCAGAATAAAGTAAAAAGAACAGAAAGAACTGAGGAGTCTCAGAGACCTCCAGGATGATACATTAAACTCATACCCATCCTTTAGGGCTCAACTTACCTCATGATGCCTTCTCTACTGCAGTGCCAAGGTTAACATTTTAAAATATTTGGTTTCAAGAATCAATAATGAACAGAAATCCAAAATTTTGTACTGAAATTTCAGTTTAGTAATCTGTTAAAGTATAAGCCTCTGAAACTTACTAAGAACCTACTCAGTCCCTGGCATCTCGTAGGCCCTCAGTAATCACTGTTAGGAGGAGAAAACAAAGAAAGCAAGGAGGAAGAGAAAGGGGAAAGGAGTGGGGACAAGAGTCAGAAAAATCCCAGCTCCCACTTGTTGGAATAAGTCAAGACCCACTTAACTTCATACTCTTAAGATGTCTGGCTCTAGGTGAATTGATCAACCATCATGGTTATCTGGGTCATTAATATCTTTTTTTTTGTATAGTCATTCTGTGTATTCTTGCCACCTATTCTTAAAATCTTCTGCTTCTGATGGGTTCATACTGTTTCTGTTCTTTATTGTTCTTTATTCATCTTTGCATGAAATGTTCCCTTATCTCTAATTTTCTTGAAGAGATCTCCAGTCTTTCTCATTTTATTGTTTTCCTCTATTTCTTTGCATTGTTCACTTAGGAAGGCTTTCTTATTTCTACTTACTATTCTTTAGAACTCTGCATTCAGATGGGTATATCACTCCTTTCCTCCTTTGCCTTTCACTTCTCTTCTTTTCTCAGCTATTTGTAAGGCCTCCTCAGGCTGCCATTTTGCCTTATTGCATTTATTTTTCTTGGGGATGGTTTTGATCACCACCTCCTGTACAATGTTACGAACCTCCATTCCATAGTTCTTCAGGCACTCTACCATCTAATCCCTTGAATCTATTTGTCACTTCCACTGTATAATCATAAGGGATTTGACTTAGGTCATACGTGAATTGTCTAGGGGTTTTCCCTACTTTCTTCAATTTAAGTCTGAATTTTGCAATAAGGAGTTCATGATCTGAGCTACAGTCAGCTCCTGGTCTTGTTTTTGCTGACTATATAGACCTTATCCATCTTCAACTGCAAAGAATACAGTCAATTTGATTTTGGTATTGACCATCTGGTGATGTCCATGTGTAGAGCTGTCTCTTGTGTTGTTGGAAGAGGGTGTTTGCTATGACCAGTGCATTCTCTTGGCCAACAGAATAAACAACAACAATTCTATGTTCACACTAATGTTGCATAAAAAGCATCTGACAAAATTCATCATCCATTTCTAATAAAAACACTAAATCAGCCAGATATAGAATGAACTTTTCTCAACCCGTTAAAAGCTTTTACAAAAAACCTATGGCTAACATCAGATGTAATGGTAAAGAACTGAATGTTTTCCCTCACTAACCACAAGATAATGATGCCCATTCTCACTGCTATTCAACATGCAGTGCAATTAAATAAGAAAATGACATACAGATTAGAAAGGAAGAAATGAAACCATCTTTATTCACAAATACCATGACCAGCTACAGAGAAAATGAAAATCAAAAAAAAAATCCAAAGAATCTCCAAAAACAGCCACAACAACTTAATAGGACAGTTTAGAATGAGCAGTATACAAAAACTGTACTTCTATATTCTAGCAACATAAAATGGAAACTGAAATTTTTAAAGTATCATTTATGATAACATTGAAAACAGATGAATCTAACAAAATATGTAAGAGATGAATCTAACAAAATACGTGTTAAGATGCACATGCTTAAAATAATTTTAAAATGCTAAAAGACACTAAAGTGGGCCTAAATAAATGGAAAGATATGTCATATTCATGAATCAGAAGAATCAGTACTGTTAAGATGTCAATTCTCCCCAAATGGATTTCTAGATTCAATGTAATCTCAATGAAAATACTATAAGACTTTTTGTAAAATCTTACTAGCTGATTCAAAAACTTATATGGAAATACAATGGTCTAAAAAATAGCCAAAACAAATTTTTAAACTATGAAGTTTGAAGACTGGTACTGATCTGAGACTTCCTACAAAGCTGTACTAACTGCAACGGTGCTACTGCTGAAAGGACAGCCATATGGAGCCTAAGTGAGCCAACACACAGACCTACACAGACATGGCCAACCAATTTTCAACACAGAGTCAAGGTGAGTAGAATGGAAAAGGTGCAGTGACTTCAAAAAGAGTTCTGGTTCAACAAGACAACTGCCTAGCAAGGAGGCAGCACTTGGAACCTCAGCCCTTCCCTCACACCAGATACAAAAATTAAACTGAAATGAACGCTAGCCCTAAACTCAACTGAAAACTATAAAACATCCAAAAGAAAACATAGGTGAAAATTTAAATCAAACTTCAAAAATCAGATTATTGGGCAAGACATGAATACTAGAGTCAGAATACCTGGATTCAAACTCCAACTTTGCCAATAACTAATTATGCATCTCACTATTTTACTATCTCTATATCTCAGTTTTTTTCCTCTTACTTGTATAATGATAGGGTACCTACTTCAGAAGGATTAAACAAGGACCATATGAGATAATGCTTAGAAAATGCCTGATACATATTAAATACTCAGTAAGCATGTTTGTTACTTTTTAAATTGCCATTTAGTTACTTAAAAAAAAAAAAAAAAAACCTATCCAAGTTTCATAGTTCAAAAGTTAGTATTCCCTATTGTGAATCTCAGAAATGTATCAAGAGTGAGAGTTCAGGTTCACTTTTCATTCAAATGCTGTCTAAAGAAATGATCAAGGATAAGGATTACAAAATTAAAAGAAAAATAAGGGAAGGGCAGAGAAACATATTTACTGTGCACGTTCAAGTATCCCAGGAAACAGGTGCTTTACCTGGATTATCTCTTTTATTCCTCCTAGCAGGTGCCTAGTGAGAAACATGAAACTTTTAATAAACCTTCATAAGCAGTCTTTAAATAGAACTGCTGGCTTTCTATTTCAAATTATGGATTGGTGCCCAAAACGAAATGTCTCATTAAAAGTTTAGAGAGACTGAATTGTTGTAAGGGATATTTGTAATTATTTAAATCAGAAAGTACTATGTTACGAATCACAATGAAGGAGCCTCACATCATAAACCACAGAACCCTATCATCTTACTTAATATTATAATCATGACTCTGGCTACTTTTAAAATATGCATCAGAAAGCCAATAAATGAGAAGATTACAGCTGTCAATCTCTTAAGAGTTCCCAAAGTTATGAAACATGAGAATTCTTTGGCACCTATTCCATCTCTAAAGATGTAGATGGGAGAGTTTACAGCAAATTAAGTCATCTACAAATTTCTGCTGGTTACTTTCCCATACTTCCTCAAAGGCAAAAAGCAGCACATCGTAAGAGTGGTAAGGAAATAAAAGCACCCCCGACCCCCGATCCTCCACTGGAGGTAAACTTACCTGCGGTGTCTTACTCTCTTTAAGATCCAACCCGAACACGTTGTGCCGCTTCACTTTAAAGAAGTCAGTCTCGAGGCCGTCGTCCTCCTCCTCCTCATCTCTGCCCAAGAACGGCACAGCGGCTTCCCTGTTCTTCTGTGACTCCTCACTGCCAGGGGCAGACTCAAGCGGAGATCCTTGGGCTCTTCTCAGTTTCTCGTCCATTTCTTCTTCATCTTCTTTCTCATCTTCCTCTTTACCACTAATGCCACTAGCCGGTCTGTAACCTGTCCCTTCTGGTCTTTTCCCACCTTTCTGAAGAATAGACATTTTTTCATTGAAGTAGGCTCTAAATTCTTCCACTTCATCATTGGTGAGGGAGGGAGCCCTTGGCTCAATTACTTTATTATCTTCACTCACTACCAGTTCCTTGCTGGGTTGCTTTTGCATTCTCTGAAGAAATCTTATCCGTGGTGCCACAGCAAGACCAAGAGACCTTAAGTATGAGCAAAGGAAAAGAGTTATCTCAACACACTGATGGCTGTGTTTATGAATTTATTATGAAATAGTTCCTCAGGAGTTCAGATGTCTTAGAGCTTTTTTTAAAAAGAAAATGTCCTTCTGAGATATAACTCCACCTCGACAGGTCAGGTGATCCAAAAGATACTGAATACTTGTCACAAAATATTGGAGATGTCTGTTTTCCACTAGGTGGTTAACATGAGTAACAAAATAAAGAGAATAAGACCAGAAAAAAACAACTACTAAATCTGTCTATTGCCAGTATAACTCTCTCAGCTTCCTCAAATATTAATACAAGACAAAAATATCTACCAGGCCTATCTCAGTTGTTGTAAATAGCTGATGCACTAACTATATGAAAACACTTTGCAAAATATATTTTTATTTATATATAAATACTAAAGCTCAGGGGAGGAGGTGGGAGGGAGGCTCAAGAGGGAGCAGACACATATATACACACAGCTGATCCACATTGTGGTACAGCAGAAACTAACACAACAATGGAAGCATTTATACTCCTTAATTGGAGTATAAATAAATAAATAAATAAATAATATTAAAGCTGGAAAAGACATGACCATGAAAAAACATATGTTCTCTGCAAGGAATGAATTCAAGTATTATCATCCTCTCTTCTAAGACATTTAACATGGCATAATAACCTCTATAAAAAAGGATATTTAAATCTGAGACCAAAAAAAGAAAAAAAAAATCTTATTTTCTCCTTCTAAGATCAAGACTTACTTTATGATTAGGTCTTTCCCAGCTTCTAAGTTCCCACAGATGCATTGGAAATAAGCGTTTAATAAAAAGCTAACATTACAAAACGAATCCACTGCCTTTTTCCTAAGACATGATTCATAGAAACTGATGGGTGTAGTTGTAAAACCTGGATTCAGAAACAGAACTATTGAAGTTCAAACCCTGGCTCTGTCAGCTACTAGCTGTGTGATCAAGGACATAATTAAACCTCTCTATACCTCAGCTCTCTTATTTGCAAGATGGCATGACAAGAGTACCTACATTATGAGACTGTTGCAAAAATGAGCTCATAGATACAGTGCATCTAAAATAGTGCCTAGCACCTATGCAGCCACTTCTGAGCACTTGGCATTATTACTGTTATAGGGACACAGTTAGGATCACAAATTCAGTATCCATCAGAAAGTAAAACACCAACTTAAGCTGGACCATGCTTCCCAGGTGGCGCTAGTGGTAAAGAGTTACCTGCCAATGCAGGAGACTTAAGAGATGTGGGTTCAATCCCTGGGTCAGGAAAATTCCCTGGAAGAGGGAAGCATTAAAGACCCATGTCTCTCCTGTTTGCTTATATCTCAGCTATGTCAAAGAGAAAACCAGGATAGAATGTCATAAGGGACAAAAAATCAGCTAATAATCTAAACCATGAATCATATTCAGAAACTGTAAAATTAGTAACTGGTAAAGAGATAAACAGACACGTTTCCATGGCATCTGATTTGCTATCCATCACCTAAACAAAAAGTCAGTGACCTTACTTTGTTAACTTGCAAATTAAGTGGTTCTAAAATGTTATAACTGACAAATTACCAGTTATACTGAACTTGCAATCTAACATGAAGAACAGAAAATAGCAGCTCACCCAGATACAAGCTTTTATTAGACTCAACTTAAAGGTAAAGGCACTCAAATTCCTGGAAAGCAGGCCAAATACACAGACTTTGCTATGAAAGTACATATTTCATCCCAGGTTAGATTTCAAGCTGACATTCAAAGTATGAGTAACCCCAAGGGTGCTTCTCTAGGATTTTGTCACTGCTTTTCCCACAGGTAGAACCCCATTGAAAAATGGACGCTCCTGAAAAGATTAGGGGAAGAATATCCTTCAAATACTAGCCAAAACAAGACCAAAGAGTTCCATTTTCGTATAACAGCAATCGCAATTACTAAAGACAGATGTTTTACCATGGTATCTGTGAGCACCTGTAAGGAACACCAAGACACAAAGAATACCCAGGCAACAAGAAGCATGGGACACCAAACCAAAATAAGGGAAGGTCCAACGGAGAGACCTGCATCCAAAGCATGAAAAGAACCGTGTGTGGTAAACCAGGTCAGCTTCTTAGAAAGCAAGACATTTCAAGATTTCAAAGAATGCCGGTCAGCTGCGCTCCATCTCCTTTAAGACCAAACTACAGGAAACTGACAGCCTAACTTTTAGGAATTTATACTCACAAGTAAGAAATTTCTTTGTGATTGAAGTTCCTGACTGAACTGAAAAATCAACAAGTTTCCTACAGCTGATACAGTCTTTTTCTCTGCAAATCTTCAACAGATTCTCTTAAGGTTAACATGAAGAGGTTTAAACTAGGATTCTCAGAACCAGGTTTCAAATGAATTCCCTCACTCTAAGGACTCACAAGCAAAACTATAATATGAATACTTACAGGGCATAGTCAGGTATAGGTAACTTGCTCACATTAAATATTTCTTTATCCTTCATCAGATACACTGAACGTATGTAGGAGACAAAACACTGTAAACAAAAAAGGTTGAGGTATATGATATAACAGTCAGACATGGAAAATGAATTTTAACTGAGATAAAAGAAAGTAATCAAAGGAATAAATTCAACAGTAGTGAAAACACTCAAAAATAGCTGAGTATATCTCCAATTCCATAAAAAAAAAAAAACTACCTCTTTAGAATTGTAATCTGAGAAAAGACTATAAAATTTGGTTTCATCAAGCCAACTGAACATAAAATATAAACTTCTCAAAAAGTTATTCTATAAGTTAAAATCATTCAGGCACATTAAGGGGAAAAAATGGAGGTTTTGGAATAATGCAGCTGAAATCTGAGTTCCACATCTTACAAGCTGAGCAAGTTTATTATTTCTCTGTCAGTTTCCTCATCCATCAAGATAATATAAAAGTACCTTCTACTTTGAGTGTAATGAGAACTAAATGAGAAAAATGCATGTAGACTACTTGAGCATTTCTTCTGAAATACATTAATTATCAATGAATACCAGTTATCAATAATAATTACTACTGGAAAACATCCTTGTAATAAAACTATTACAACAAAATAAAATTTTACTGTACTTAAGCTTAATAAAATCATAACAGGAAAAGTTTAGGGATAAATTTTTATAAAGTTTAATAAATTCTTTACTGAAATTTCAAGTAATTCATCATTATAATTTCAAGTAGTTTGTCATTAACTTGCAATATTTTCTTCTGTTTGTGTTTAAAAAAAAAGTAAGCTATCTTCATGCCAAGAACCATTGCAAACTAAAAAGTAAACGTGGTCCTAAATGCTCTGTCAGTCTGAAAAACAAACAAGCAGCAAAGATGGTGAAATACATCAAAAAGAAGTTTTATTTTTTATTTTAAAATTAAGCTTTGTAAAGTATATTTAATTCCCATTTCTATATTTCCTAAACTTCACATTTTTTCTAACTTTACACTAATCCTTTCTTCAAACCATTTACATTAATCTCCAAACCATTTTCCCTGTCTCCATAGGCGTTAAAATGAATAATTCAAGGATAATTTTCCACCTACAATCACCCACAAGAAATCACCCCAGTTGCTTATCATTTTTGTTCTATCCAGATTATAATCAAAAGCTAGAAAATCACTTCTGTGAAATCAGATAGCTTGCTGCAGCTGCCAACAGTTAACCATTCTGCTAAACCATGCATGACACCCAATAAATCACATCATTTATTTCAATGTGCTTTTCTATAATCTTGTTCTAGAAGGTTCATTTGCTGTATGCAGAAACCACTGAAACAACATCCTTCCAGTTTTTCATATTTCCTGATTCATAACTGAATGAGCCAGGTATGCAGTAAGTCACAACATCAGAATTCACGTACACTATTTTCAAACTGTGCATACTATTTCCAAAGCTTCTAAAAGATTTAACTCCAAGCTTAAAGTATGCTGCTAGATGAAACATGCACATAAATGTTGTCATGTCCAAATATATGCCCAAAAGTTTTAAGAAAAATAATCTGTTTAAAGACTATTTTCATTAGATTTCAGGTAAAGTGAGCTTACATAAGTTTGAATGTGTTTTATTTATATATTTTATAATGAGTTTCATGTTTTTCTCTTATATTTTAGAATTAATTTCTCCTGATATGTTGCGGAACTTCTGAAGAAAGTCAGACCTGGATTTAAATCTTAGGTCTATCACTTAATAGTTACATCACCCTGGACAATTTTTAATTTTCTCAAGCTCTTGTTTTCCCATCTACAAAATCAAATCAATTATCATCTACCTCAAAGGTTGTTGGGAAGATTAAATAATAATACACATCAAACTGTCATATAGGGTCATGCTATGGCTAAGGGCCTATCACATACTAAGCATCTGAATTTAACTTTCATCCTAAGCATAGTGATAATTTGATAAAAAATAACCAGTTAACTTTTTAAGTGTAAGATCTTTTAAAACTTCTTTGCTTTGAGTATCCAGTTTCAAAACCATTAACCCAAAAGACTAACTCCCGACCTTTCCTGCTCAGGCTCCTCTCTCTACTCAGCATGGCCTTTCCATACCCCCTTTATTTCCTTCTTCCCAATCTCTGAATCCCTACTGTCTACCTACTGTTGATGTGTTACGGGAAATGCACATATAGATTTCCTATGTACATCTCATAACTAAAATATAAGTAAAAGAGTGCTGAAAATGAAGAGCTTCATAACCGGGATTCAAATATTTGTCAATTCAAATACTAAACCGCTGTAAGCACAATGCAAAATAATTTCACATCTTTCTTCTCTAAAGAATCTACTGCCGGGTACTCTAAGAACAAAAAAATAAGTATAACTAAAAGTGACATTTCCTTGGGTATTTGCTAATTAAGAGGACTTATAAGTCCAAAAAAGCAGTTTGGGAACATTACGTCACATTTATAGACTAAACCTCATTTCTAAAGACAATTTAGCAAGAATGCTATGCTTTCTGGAAATTTAACCTATTAATTTTAAAGTCAAGAGAGTACAGTCAAAAGTTAATAACAACTTTACTGAAGAAACCAAGTTGATAACTTTATCAAGTTATCTTGTATACTTAATAATCATTAAGTGGATTTTCTATATGTCTGACAAAATTATAAACAAGTAATATACATTTTTCCAAGTTACTATAAGAAATATATAATTTTTGGACTTCCCTGGCAGTCAGTGGTTAAGACTGTGAGCTTCTACCACAAGGGGCATAAATTCAATCCCTGGTTGGGGAACTAAGATCTGGCATGTCAGGTGGCAAGGCCAAAAAAAATTTTTTTAAAGAAAGAAAGAAATATGTAACTTTTTCAAAGTTAAAGAATAAGGTAAAGCTATCTTAGAAGTATACTACCTGAATATCTGAAGTAGGAGGAAATGACACAATTGAACTTTATTACATGCTCTAGTCCAAGGAAGGTATCCAATTCAAAAAATAACTTACCCTTTGAGCTCTTTCTTTTAAATCTTGATCTTGAGCTAAAAATGATTCCAATTTTTTCTGAACATCTATAAGTTTTTCTGGATTGATTCTTTTATAACAAAAAGACAAAAGTTAAACCAAGACATCTCAATTTTAGAAACTGAAAATAGTATACATTATTTTCTATTTTCCTCGGTATTTTTTAAATCCATAACATCTTTTCTCATCTACGACCCAGATTAGACTGAAATTATACTAGACCTAAAGTTGACTCTGTATATTTCAAATAATGCAAAAAAAATTAAAAAAATAAAATCAGACATTTTCTCTAAACAACCCATGCTGAGTAAAAGATTAGGTTAACACCACAATTAGCAATGTTCCTCTTAAGTCTTTAAAGATAGAAAGCAGCCTCTCATGGGAGGTGGATCATCAATGAAATGGAACAAATGAAAGCAAATGTCATTTTTTATAAGATTTCCATTTTCAGTCAAATATCAAAAAAAAAATTCAAATAATAAACAGTATTCAAGGATATAAACATTGTTTTCCTTATCTGGAAATCAGACATAATATAACAGAATTGTTACTTAAATTTGCCCAGGTTTAGAGTGAAAATTACAGGAAAAAAAATGAAATTCTTACAAGCATCTATTCTATATTTCACAAAGGAAACCCCACTTGTTTTCCCTGATTTTAGACTAAACAATTTTTTTCCTGAAAAGTTGCAGTGGTGACAGGTGGTAGCAGATGAGGTTTTTCTTTAATTATAAAAAATATCAAAATGCACATAGGTAAAAAACTCACTCAGCCTCAACAATTACAGAGCTCATACCCGATCTTGTTTTATCTAAACCCTTACCCACTCGTTCACCAAATCTAACCACCCCTCAAGTTACTTTTCTCCAAATAAAGCCAGGGTGTTTCAAGGGCCCCAATATAAGTGAAAGTGAAAGTCGCTCAGTCGTGTCCGACTCTCTGTGACCCCATGGACTGTGTAGCCCATGGAAATATCCAGACCAGAACACTGGAGTGGGTAGCCTTTCCCTTCTGCAGGGGATCTTCCCAACCCAGGGGTCAAACCCAGGTCTCCCTCATTGCAGGTGGATTCTTTAACAGTTGCGCCACCAGGGAAGCCCAAGAATACTGGGGTGGGTAGCCTATACCTTCTCTAGCAGATCTTCCCGACCCAGGAATCGAACAGGGGTCTCCTGCATTGCAGGCAGATTCTTTACCAACTGAGCTATCAGGGAAGCCTCCCCAAAAAACAGTGGTTAGATGCCACAAAGTAGGTGGCAATGCCTTAACCGTATGAGTGTTGTCAGGCCCGAGAGGCTCTTCCATCCTAGTCAAGGGGAGTGCTAACCTTCTCTCCTTTCATACAACACAATATAAATGAGCCTACAACCAATTCTGCTGACACTCAATCTAAACGTTTTTGAGGACAGGAGAGCACAATCCTCTGAAAAGGACAAACAATCCTAAAATTAAGTTCATCCAATAGGTTTAATCCTTTCAACCATCAATGCCTCCTGATGCCAACAAGGTCTGTTTTTCATCTTGTATTCTCCTCTGATCATTTTCTAAAAGAGTTGTTAAACAAAAAGTCCAAAATCAGACAGCAGAAAAGATTAGAGGGAGGAGGGAATCAGGTGGACATAATTAGGCACAATAAATTCATGCCTTCATTTTTCTAACAATAACATCAAGACAGCAAGTCATTCTTACTTGATTTCCTTCACAGGCACTTTCTTCTGAAGAAGCTGCTGCACCATCCCTTTTTCTTCTGAGGGAAGCAAAATTAATAAAGCTTCACCATCCTCTTTGTACCTAAACAAAAAAACAAAATCTCTTCCACATTAATGCAATCTGCACTTTACATTTTAACAGCATGATGAGTAGGTAACGAGAAAGCAAGTTCATCAAATCAGTCAATATTAGGAACACCAAGTTCTTTAACATCTGTGACAGCAGAAAGCTAGGGCCTCTTGAACATCTTTTTCAAATACTCATTACTACTCACAACTCCTAGTGATTTTGTACTACAACTCCTACTAAAGATACACAAAAAAGGTAATCTCAAAACATTCTCTTAAGGGTTCGTATTAATATGAGGGGAAAATAAATTTTTATAGTTAATCAAATAAACTATTTACTGAGAAACTCTGTGCCAGGTATAAACTGGGAAGAACAAAAACAAGATGAATCTCTCTGACTTCAGTGATCTAAAAATATGGTTACCAGAAAAGACAAACACACACAAAACAAAAACAGCCCCAGAATGGTAAAGCAGTAAGTGTGAAAGGACAGCCACTGGCAATAAACGCCAAGAACTCAGAAGTGAAAGGAAGACACTCAAGGTTGGCCAAAGAAAAAGAGAAATATGTCACAGCAAATGAAATTTGAGGTGGGCCTAAAAGCCTAAAAAATGTATAGAAAGGGAAAAGCTACAATAATCCAAAGAAGAAGAAAGGCACAAACAAAGGAGTAGGAACCAGGAAATATAACAAACACAAGAGTGAACTAAAGACAGGAGAAAGAAAGCATTTTCTAAAAAATTGAAAGATAAGAAACTCTTTTAACATTCTATATCCAAATTCAGAGATGGACAGAGAACATACAGAGGCTCCCAAAGTCTAGGCCAGAGCTGCAGCAACAGGGGTCAAGGGAAATCTCAAGGATACCAGAAAGGCATCCAAAGAAGATCTCAATCTTCAGACTGACTCATAAGCAAAAATAATAAGTCTAACCATCTACATCTATCATATCTACCCATTCATGCATTCAGGGATAATCTAGGAGGATGAGTCACAAGTAAAGTCACAAAGGGGCCATATTCAAACGTTTGAAACTATACCTAACATAATACACATATGAAAGGGTAAGGTTAACGCAGATTGCAACACTGAAATTTAGGAGAAAAAGATTCCAAAAGGAAAAACAAGTCCAAAATCAAATCCCACAAAGCAAGTATCTTTTAATAAAGATTATCACTGGCTATTTTACATCACACACATCTTTTCCCAGTAATAATGTAAGACACAAATTATTTCCCACACACCAACCCATAAAATTTTCCAGTAAGCTTTTATTTCAAAAAGAAAAGTGCTTTTAAAAAAGCGTAAGAACATCTCCCTCTTTTTTAAAAATGCTTATAAGAATAATCCTATTTACCCATGAGCTAGCATTTATATTTCTGAAGCAATATCCAAGGCCCAAAGCTAAATATATGCATAAAGAGAAATAAATGTTCTTCATAAGACCTACATTTTAAATTCAATATATTTAGATACTTTATTTTAAGAAACATTGTAGGCACACACACACACAAAAAAAGCCCTGCATCTGAAATACAACAAAAAATCTCATTTTTATCATCGGTGTTAGTGCCATGTTACTTTTATATAACTCTTCAGAATTTATGATGAGCTTCATTTTACACTGACTTGCCAATCTTAAAAACAAGAAACCAATAGAGGAAGCAAATAAAAAGTTCCTGAAAGGCCAAGAAGTTGGCCCAAATAAATAAGCAGCTGATGACTACATATTGGAGACTTTAAACTTTCAATATTTATTTTCAACTCTACCAGGATTCCCCCCACAAAGCAGAATCCTCAATAGACTGATCATGATTACCTGATATCAGGAAACTTACCTCTACACACTACAAGGAAAACAAGTGAAAAGCAAAAAATTGAAATGTTTTAAAACTCTATACCTGTTATATAATTTTAACTCATTTAACACATATCCGAATACTACGGATATTAGTGTATTCTCTTGACCATTAAACTGACATGTATGAATTTGCCTTTCATATTTAACATACACCATATGTACCTAAAAGCTGGTCACTAAATATTCGGTGAAAAATTGCAAACAAACCACTAGAAGTTGCACTAGCAGATGAAATTCTGAATTTGGAGCCAAGAGAGCTGATTTCAAGTCCAAGCCCTACTATTCATTAGCTTTACAATCTTGAATAATGAGTCATTTTATCTCTACATATTGTATTTTCTTATTTATAAATTACAGTTTCAATTATATGATCTTTATTCCTTCAGGATCTAAATTCTAGTATCAATATACTAGTCACCATTCACAATACAAGGATGATCAAGAGGTGTAGAAATGGGGGCCACCGCCGGTCACCCTCTGCTATTCCACAGTGCTTCTCTTTTTTGTCCCCTCCCTGCATCTGCTTCTATCGTCCCTAGGCCTGTGGCAACAAGCCCCAAGAGTCCCTGTCACTGAGGGAAAACAGTACAGTCAGCCATGCAGATGCAGACAGACTCTAAGAATCAGAGTCCAACTGTTCCTCCTGCACAAGGTGGTGCAAAGGAGAGCTTATTCCAGGGAAAAGGGTATCTCTGAGTCACAGAATATCTAAAGACCCTACACTAGATTCAGAAAGGAAAAAAAAAAGACTGGGAAATATCCTGCAGCCTAAGCCATCTACAGCCTAAGATCTTAGAAATACAAACAGGTAGACCACATAT
This sequence comes from Muntiacus reevesi, assembly GCF_963930625.1. Classification (NCBI taxonomy): domain Eukaryota; kingdom Metazoa; phylum Chordata; class Mammalia; order Artiodactyla; family Cervidae; genus Muntiacus; species Muntiacus reevesi. The sequence goes on from NC_089257.1 coordinate 72,910,515, forward strand.
GCTCATTAGTTTGACAAATGAGGTTCACCAAAAATTAACTGGAAAGACCCCAAGCCAACATGCATTGCATGGAAAGCTTCCAGCAAACTGATTACGCATAAGAATTTATGAAGTTTATTAAACTGTCAACTCTGTCCCCAGAAAAGAATTAAAAAAAAAAAAAAGAAGGCTAAAGTTTTTATCAATTAAAAAAAAGAAAATGAAAACTCATGAAAGTGGTACTGATACTACTGAGAATTATACTTTCAGGAACCTGAGAGATCTGATTAATCCCACTGTAAAGAAAGGAAACTGAGATGTTGATAACATAAGGTCCAACGGTACACAGCTATCAGGTGACACAGCCATATCTAAACCTAAAGTTCTTGACTTTTAGGGATAGTGTTCAATCAACTATGGGATATTTGTCTCTTACAATCCAAATAAAGAAGGTAAATTAATATATTTAAGTTTATCCTTGTTAGGTAGTTAGAACAGGAAACAGGAGTCCAGAATGGCGGTGGCTAAAAGATAAGGAAGGGAAAAGCCCGCGAAAATAGAACAAAGGACGGTCAAAGGAAGGTCCAAGGACCAGAGTGAGGACCTCAGGTAGAACAAACAGCACTCCTGGCCAGCCCAATCTACATAGGGCAGGCCCAGGGGGAGGAAAAACATATAAAAAGAGGAGCCAAAGGGCTGGCTCTCCCCCCGACCCCGCCACCCCATCGCGCTGAGCTGTGACATGCCAAGGGCTTTAATGTCTGTCACTCCAAATCTTTGTTGTGACGAGACAGAACCGAGGAGCATACACTCGCCTGACATCCTCATGACCACAAATGGCAGCAAACAAATAAAAATATATACTTTCCTTTTCCACGTACCTGACTTTGGAACATTCCAGAAGCTGAATTTGGAACATTCCAGAAGCTCTGCAAGGGAGCAGTGGCTACTAGACTTTATTAAATGAACACAGCTAGTTTGGGGCACACTGGCAAGACCAAGAGTTGTAGAGGCAGTAAGACCCAAGTATAAGACCCAGTCACAGTACTCCCAGAGTGATCTTCAGTTCAGTTCAGTCACTCAGTCATGTCCGACTCTTTGCAACCTCCATTTGAGTAAACCCTGGAGTTTACTCAACCCCAACTCATGTCCATTGAGTTGGTGATGCCATCCAACCATCTCATCCTCTGTCATCCCCTTCTCCTCCTGCCCTCAATCTTTCCCAGCATCAGGGTCTTTTCAAATGAGTCAGTTCTTCACATTAGGAGGTCAAAGTACTGGAATTTCAGCTACAGCATCAGTCCTTCCAATGAATATTCAGGACCGATTTCCTTTAGGATGGACTGGTTGGATCTCCTTGCAGTTCAAGGGACTCTCAAGAGTCTTCTCCAACACCACAGTTCAAAAGCAACAATTCTTCCTGAGTGATCTTTAAGACACATTTTTACATCAGGATCTCTGAGAAAGTTTTCTAGTACAAAGACTTCTCTCATAAGGCTACGATTAAAGGTTAAATGATTTCATTCATATTCACCCAGCTATGTGTTCTGAAGTGAATGGCTAAGACACAACCTTTTGTTCACTGTGGGGGTGCAGGAGAAGAGGGTAGGGAAGAAGCTATCCTGGCCAAAAAAACAAGGGATATAGTTGAATCTTCTCCTCATAAACATACTAATGACAAGTTTCCTGGGAAACAAAAAAGGTAAATCTGCTAGAATGAGAGGCCTCATATATGAGATGCTAATATGATGTGCTAGGTTTGTTTACAGTCTATGTATTTAAGAGGTAGGTCTCTGAGGTCAGCTTCATAACTACACCAATGGGCTACCTGTGTAAGTGATAAGCCTTATATTATCACTTAGAGACTTTGAGGTTAATCTGAGCCAGAGCACAACCTGAGTCAAGAATGTATCGGTGGAGAGTGATGGAGGTCCCAGACCTTTTCCCGCTTCACCTATACCTTGTGATTACCTTTGTACTTGAAATCACGTATCAGTGAAGCTTGATATTAGGTATGGGAGGCAGCTTCTAAATTACTGGCTCCTAATACAGTAATATTGCTGGGAGATTATCAATAACCTCAGAAATACAGATGACACCACCCTTATGGCAGAAAGCAAAAACCTAAAGGGCCTCCTGAAGAAGGTGAGAGGAGAGTGAAAAAGCTGGCTTAAAACTCAGCATTTAAAAAACTAAGATCATGTCATCCAGTCCCATCACATCATGGCAAACTGATGGAGAAACCATGGAAACAGTGACAGACTTCATTTTCTTGGGCTCCAAAATCACTGCAGGTGGTGACTGTAGTCATGAAATTAGAAGACACTTGCTCCTTAGAAAGAAAGCTATGACCAAGCTAGACAGCACATTAAAAAGCAGAGACATCATGAAGGTCCGTACAGTCAAAGCTATAGTTTTTCCAGTAGCCATGTATGGATGTGAGAATTGGACTATAAAGAAAGCTGAGCGCTGAAGAATTGATGCTTTTGAACTTGTAATGTTGGAGAAGACTCTTGAGCGTCCCTTGGACTGCAAGGAGATCAAACCAGTCAATCCTAAAGAAAATCAAAAATCCTGAATATTCACTGGAAGGACTGATGCTGAAGCTGAAGCTCCAATACTTGGCCACCTGATTCGTAGAGCTGATTCATTAGAAAAGCCCCTGATGCTGGGAAAGATTAAAAGCAGGAGGAAGAGACAACAGAGGATGAGGTGGTTAGATGGCATCACCAACTCAATGGACATGAGTTTGAGCAAGCTCCCGGAGATGGTGAAGAATAGGAATGTCTGGCGTGTGCAGTCCATGGGGTCGCAGAGTCAGACACGACTGACTGACTGAACAACAACAACAACAAATAGAGTAAGTTCCCCACGTTTGAACCTTCTGGTTGTGAATTTTCAAAGAAATGAAAATGCATTTTTGCATGTCCAATCACAAAAGTTATTTCATATGTTGGTGCACACTCTCATATGCAGGCATCCTCTACAAATGGTTGCACTTTATAGTGTATTTTACTGTACAGTACTGTATAATATCTTTATTTCAAGCCAGATCTGCAAAAGGACATCTTCATTATATTCCTTGCTTAGAACACAAGGAGCTTACTAATGAAGGAATGATGGAATTGGAGGCTCAGAGATTCACAATGCAGGAAATGGCAAGGGGATTTCCTTTATTTGAGGAAACACTGTTCGTTTTTGAAGCATAGGACTCAAATGTAGAACAGTACACAAAGGTTGCAGCAGTCGTTCAGAATGCAATCCTTTGTTACCATGTCACCTATGACAAAAAAAGGGGGGGAGGGGCTACTACCCAGACATCACTGGATCATATCTTTCAAGAAGGTAGACAGAATTGAATCCCACAAGGATTTAAGGGCCATCAAGGTCAGGCATGAGGGACATTGCAGCTTGCCCTCCATCTCCTATTGCTGAAGAACCTTCAGCTCTACCATCTCCCACAGCCTCTCCCTTCTCCAGCTAGTAACTCTTCTTACCTGTTCACTCGATGCCAGCCCTGGTAGGCCAGCTGTTACACCGCACTACTGTACTTTCCAAGGTACTATACTACAGAATTTAAAACATTTTCTTTCTTTTTCATGTTTCTTTCTTATGTATTATTCATGTGAAATGTAATATAAACCTATTATAGTACAGTTCTGCACTAAAGCTGATTGCGTTAATTGGGTACTACTAGCTGATTGTGTTAGTTGGGTACCTAGGCTAACTTTGATGGACTCACGAACAAACCGGACTTATGAATGTGCTTTCAGAACAGAACTCATTCATATGTAGGAGAGTTACTATAATCTGGGCCTCGTGGCTAAGATGAAGTGTTGACATTGGTCTTAGGTTTGACATTTGCAAAGGCAACAAAAGCAAAAACAAACAAAAGAAAAGAAAACCATCAACAAAACAAAAACGTAACCAACTGAATGTAAAAAATATTTGCAAACCACATATCTGATAAGGCTTATAACAACCAAAATGTTCAAGAAACTCACATAAAATCAAAAACCAAACAACCTAATTCAAAAAATGGGCAGAAAACTTGAGCAGACATCTTTTTCAAAGAAGACATACAAATGGCCAACAGGTACATTAAAAGGTTCTCAACATTACTAGTAATTAGAGAAATGTAAATCAAAACTATTATAAGATATCACCTCACATCTGTCAGAATGGCTATTATACAAAACACTGGAAATGACAAGTATTGGCAAGAATGTGGAGAAGCAAACCTTGTGCAGTGCTGGTGGAAATGTAAATTGGTGCAGTCAGTACAGAAAACTACTACCATACGATCCAGCAATTCCACTTCTGGGTATTTATCCAAAAAAAAAAACAAAAATACTAACTTATACAATCTGTTCTCTATGTCCGCATCTCCATTTCTGCCCTGAAAATAAGTTCATCAGTACCATCTTTCTAGATTCCATATATATGTGCTAAAACATGGTATTTGTTTACCTCTTTCTGAATTACTTCACTCTGTATAATAGGTTCTAAGTTCATCCACCCCATTAGAACTGAATCAAATATGTTCCTTTTAATGGCTAAGTAGTATTCCATTGTATATATGTACCACAGCTTCTTTATCCATTCATCTGTCAAAGGACATTTAGGTTGTTTCAATGTCCTACTAGTTATAGAAAATGGTTCTGCAATGAACACTGGGGTACATATAACAATCTAGAGGGGTGGGAAAGGGTGGGAGGTGGGATGAAGGTTCAAGAGGAAGGAGACATTTATACACCTACGGCTAATTCATGTTGATGTATGGCAGAAATCAAACCTATATTCTGAAGCAATTATCCTTCAATTAAAAATAAATAAATTTTTAAAAATACTAACTCAAAAGATACATGCATCCCCGTGTTCACTGCAGCATTATTTACAATAGCCAAGATATGGAAACGACCTCAGTGTCCACCAAGGGACACACAGATAAAGAAGATGCATGCGTGTGTGTATCAGCTAGTCAGTGTTAGTGGCTCAGCTGTGTCTGGTTCTTTGCAACCCCACAGACTGTAGCCCATCAGGCTCCTGTGTCCATTGAATTCTCCAGCCATTCCCTTCTCCAGAGGATCTTCCCAACTCAGAGATCAAACCCAGGTCTCCTATATTGCAGGCAAGATTCTTTACCATCTGAGCCACCGGGGAAGGTGTGTGTGTGTGTATGTACTCATAACGGAATATTACTCAGCATTAAAAAAAAAAATGAAATTTTGCATCTGCAACAACAATGACCTCGAGGGTATTACACTATGGAAAACAAGTTAGAAGCAAGTGGAACAAAAATAGATTCAAAAAACAGTAAGTGAAATATGCCAAAGAAAGATAAATAGTGTATGATCTCACTTCTATGTAAAATCTAAAAGCAAACAAAATACCAAGCTCACAGATGCAGAGAACAGACTATTGGTTGCCAGAGGCAGGGGGTAGGGGGTAGACAAAATGGGTGAAGGGGAACAAACTTCCAGTTGTAAAATAAGTTATGTAGATTTAATATACAATAAGGCAACTATAGCTAATAATGCTGCATTGTAGGGGTCCCCAACCTCCAGGATCTAATGCCTGATGATCTGAGGTAAAGCTGATGTAATAATAATAGGAAAAAAGTGCACAATAAAAATAATGTGTTAGAATCATCCCAAAACCACCCCCACTCCCTGTCCAGGTTTGTAGAAAAATTGTCTTTCACAAAACCAATTCCTGCTACCAAAAAGGTTGGAGATCACTATATTTGAAAGTTGTTAAGACGGAAGAGTAGGAGGACATGTGCTCATCATCTCCTATAAGAACACCAAAATCGCACCTAGCTGTGGAACAACCATCAACAGGAGGGTGCTGGAACCCACCAAAAAAACATACCAATGTCCAAGCACAAAAGAGAAGCTGCAACGAGACAGCAGGAGTGGCACAATCACATTAAAATCAAATCCTATACCCACCAGGTGGATGCCCCACAAACTGGAGAACAATAATACCAAAGAAGTTCTCACACTGCTGCAAAGATTCTAGGCACCACATCACTTTCCAACCTGAGGATCCAGCAAAGGGACTGGGAATCCTTGGGGAATCTGACTTTGAAGGACAGCAGGATATAATTACAGAACTTCCACAGGACTGGGGCAAACAGAGACTCTTGGAGGGCACAAACAAAACCGTGTGTGCACCAGAACCCAGGGGAAAAGAGCAGTGACCTCATAGCAGACTGAGCCAGACTCACCTGCGAGTGTTTGAGGGTATGCTGCAGAGGTATGGGCAGGCACTGGCCTGGCACGGGGATGGGGGACTGGCAGAAGCCGAGGGAGGCGAATCCCGGCATAAGTCCTTCTGGAGACAGCCAGCAGCCCTACCATAGAGCTACAGATCCCAGGACTGGTTGCCTCAGGTCAAACAACAGGGAGGAAGCAAGCAGACAATTGCATTGAAAATTTACTGAGCATGGTGCTGCACACCAGAGCAAGACCTAGTTTTCCCCACAACCAGTCTCTCCCCTCAGGAATCCTGCACAAGACTCTTATTCTCATCCATCATAGGGCAGACAGAAGAAGCAAGAACTATAATCCCACAGACTCCAAAACGAAAACCACAATCACAGAAAGCTAACCAAAATGATCACATGGATCACCACCTTGAGTAACTCAATGAAGCTATGGGCCATGCAGTGCAGGGCCACCCAAGATGGATGTGTCACGGTGGAGAGTTCTGACAAAACGCAGTCCACTAGAGAAGGGAATGGCAAATTACTTCAGTATTCTTGCCTCAAAAATCCCATGAATAGTATGAAAAGGCAAAAAGACATGACACTGGAAGATGAGCCCCCAGGTCGGTAGGTGTCCAATACACTACTGTAGAAGAGTGGGGAAATAACTCCAAAAAGAATGCAGCAGCTGGGCCAAGGCAGAAACAGCACTCAGACGTGGATGTGTCTGGTAGTGAAAGTAAAGTCCATGCTGTCAAAAACAATATAACACAGGAACCTGGACTGTTAGGTCCACGAATCAAGGTAAATTGGAAGTGGTGAAGCAGATAATGGCAAGGGTAACTAAACATCAACATTTTAGGAATCAGTGAACTAAAATGGATAGGAACAGGCAAATTTAATTCAGACAACCATTATATCTACTATTGTGGGCAAGAATTCCTAAGAAAAAATGGAATAGCCCTCATAGTCAACAAGAGAGTCAGAAATGCTCTACTTGGCTGCAATCCCCAAATGACAGAATGACCTCAGTTTGTTTCCCAGGCAAAACATTCAACGTCAGGGTAGCCCAAGTCTATGCCCCAACCGCTAATGCCAAAGAAGCTGAAGGTGAACAGTTCTATGAAGACAAACAAGACCTTCTAGGACTAACACCAAAACAAGATGTCCTTTTCATCATACGGGACTGGAATGCAAAAGTAGGAAGTCAAGAGATACCTGGAGTAATAGGCAAGTTTGACCTTTAGAATTGCCAAACTACCCTGTTACTCCATGTATCACTTGACTAGCTCAGCTGGTAAAGAATCCACCAGCAATGCAGGAGACCCCGGTTCGATTCCTGGGTCAGGAAGATCCGCCGGAGAAGGGATAGGCTACCCACTCCAGTACTCTGGGGCTTCCCTGGTGGCTTAGCTGGTAAAGAGTCTGCCTGCAATGTGGGAGGCTTGGGTTTGAACTCTGGGTTGGGAAGATCCCTTAGAGAAAGGAATGGCTACCCACTCCAGTATCCTGGCCTCAAAAATTACATGGAGTATATAGTCCATGTGGTCACAAAGAGTCAGACACAACTGAGAGATTTTCACTTTCACTTCACTTTTTACTTTCACTTTTGGCCTTAGACTGCAAAATTAAACTGGGCAAAGGCTAACAAAGGTTTGCCAAGAAAACACACTGGTCATAGCAAACACCCTCTTTCAACAAAACAAGAGACGATGCTATACATGGACATCACCAGACAGTCAATACTGAAATCAGACTGATTATACTCTTTGCAGCCGAAGATAGAGAAGCTCTTTACAGTCAGCAAAAGCAAGACCTGGACCTGACTGTGGCTCAGAACATGAGCTCCTTATAGCAAAATTCAGGCTCAAACTGAAGAAAGTAGGGAAAACCACTTAAGCCATTCAGATATGACTGAAATCAAATACTTTATGACTATACAGTGGAAGTGACATATAGATTCAAGGAGTTAGATCTGGTAGACAGAATGCGTGAAGAACTATAGATGGAGGATCGCAACACTGTATAGGAGTCAGTGACTAAAACCATGCCCCAAAAAAAGAAATGCAAGAAGGCAAAGCGGTTGGCTCAGGAGGCCTTACAGACAGCTGAGGAAAGAAGAGAAGTGAAAGGCTAAGGAGAAAAGGAAAGATATACCCAACTGAATGCAGAGTTCCAGAGAATAGCAAGGAGAGATAAGAAGCCTTCCTAAGTGAACAATGCAAAGAAATAGAGAAAAACAATAGAATGGGAAAGACTAGAGATCTCTTCAAGAAAACTGGAGATACCAAGGGAACATTTCATGTAAAGATGAGCACAATAAAGGAGAGAAACAGCAAAGCCCTAATAGAAGCAGAAGAGCTGGCAAGGATACACAGAACTATACAAAAATGGTCTTAGTGACCCAGATAACCACAATGGTGTGGTCACTCACCTAGAGCCAGACATTCTAGAGTATAAAGTCAAGTGGGTCTTAGGAAGCATTACTATGAACAAAGCTAGCAGAGGCGATGGAATTCCAGTTGAGCTATTTCAAATCCTAAAAGATGATGCCGTCAAAGTGCTGCACTTAATATGCCAGCAAATTTGGAAAATGCAGCAATGGCCAAAGGACTGGAAAAGGTCAGTTATTATTCCAATCCCAAAGAAAGGCAATGCCAAAGAATGTTCAAACTACCACACAAGTGTGCTTATTTCACATGCTAGCAAGGTCCTGCTCAAAATCCTTCAAGCTGGGCTTCAACAGTCTGTCAACTGAGAACTTCCAGATATACAAACTGAGTGTAGAGAAGGTTGAGGAGCCAGAGATGAAATTGCCAACATCTGCTGGATCATAGATAAAACAAGAGAATTTCAGAAAAAACAGAAAAATTTCTGCCTCATTGACTATGCTAAAGCCTTTGACTGTGTGGATCATAATAAACTGTGGAAAATTCTTAAAGAGATGGGAACACCAGACCACCTGACCTATCCTGAGAAACCTGTATGCAGGTCAAAAAGCAATCATTAGAACTGGATATGGAACAAGGAGCTGGTTCAAAATTGGGAAAGTAGTACGGCAAGGCTGTATACTGTTACCCTGTTTATTTAATTTCTATGCAGAGAACATCATGCAAAATGGTGGGCTGGATGACTCACAAGCTGGCATCAAGACTGCCAGTAGAAATATCAACAACCTCAGATATGCAGATGATACCACTCTAATAGCAGAAAGTGAAGAGGAACTAAAGAGCCTTTTGATAAGGGTGAAAGAGGAAAGTGAAAAAGCTGGCTTCAAACTCAACATTAAAAAAAAACTATGATCATGGCATCCAGTCCCATCACTTCATGGCAAACAGATAGGGAAACAATGGAAACAGTGACAGACTTTATTTTCTTAGCTCCAGTATCACTGCAAAAGGTGACTGCAGCCATGAAATTAAAAGACACTTGCTCCTTGGAAGAAAAGCTATTAACAAACCTAGACAGTGTATTAAAAAACAGAGACATCACTTTGCCAACAAAGGTCCATAGGGTCAAAGCTATGATTTTTCCTGGGTCGGGAAAATCCTCTGGAGAAGCAAACAGCAACCCACTCCAGCATTCTTGCCTGGAGAATCCCACAGACAGAGGAGCCTGGCAGGCTACAGTCCATGGGATCACAAGAGTCAGACACGACTTAGCAACTAAATCACCACACCACCATGTATGGATTTGAGAGTTTGACCATAAAGAAGGCTAAGCACCAAAGAATTGATGCTTTCAAATCATAGTGCTGGAGAAGACTCCTATAAGTCCCTTGGACAGCAAGGAGATCAAACCAGTCAGTCCTACAAGAAATCAACCCTGAATATTCACTGGAAGGACTGCTGCTGAAGCTGACGCTCCAATATTTGGCCATCTGATGCAAAGAGCTGACTCATTGGAAAAGACCCTGATGCTGGGAAAGATTAAGGGCAGGAGGAGACGGGGGCAACAGATGGTTGGGCGCTATCACCAACTCAATGGACATAATAAGTTTGAGCAAACTCAGGAGAGAGTGAAGGATGAGGGAGTGGGAGTGCTGCAGTTCGTGAGATCACAAGGAATCGCACATGACTTAGGGATCGAATAACAACAAGAGAGTAGACATTAAAAGTTTTCTTTACAAGAAAAAAAATTTTGTAACTACATATGGTAACAGATGTTAGACATATTTTGATGATTATTTTGCAAAATATACCAATACCGAATTGTTATGTTGTATGCCTAAACTAATATGTTGTATTCAATAATTAAAGATGGATGGAGTGTGACTTCTGAGTCTGGGTCATAAAAGACACTGCTGTTTCCACCTTACTCCTTCTTCCCCTCTCATGTGCTCTCTTTGATGAGGCCAGTTGCCACATTGTGAGACGCCATCCGAAGAGGAGGGCCACATGGAAAGGAACTGGAAGACACCTCTGACCAAAAGCCATCAAGAGAATGAATCCTGTTAACAAACACATGAGCTTGGAAAGAGATCGACCCCCCAGTTGAGCCTCAAGGTACTTGTTATACCTTGACTGCAGCCTTATGACAGACCAAGAGCCAAAGGGCCCAGATGAGCCACACCTGTATTCCTAAACTACAGAAACCATGGGATAATATACGGCTCTTGCTTCAAGTCACTATGTTGTGGGGTAATTCATTACACCACAATAGATAATTAATATGTCATCTCTGGCTCATGAGTCTGATTTGAGGAACTAATTGTGTTATCTCAAGTGCCTACTCCGTTCCAGGCCTTGTTCTAAGCTCTCTGAGAATAACAATTAAGTAGAAAAAGCTCTTTTGCCTTTGTGGAGCTTACATTCTAGTAAAGAGAAAGAGAAAAAACAGTAAATATAATCAATTAATGCTCTAAGGTTAATTTGAAAGTGTTAAGTGTTGTGGAAAAAAGAAAATATAGAGCATGGTAAAGAGGAGTGTTTGGGGCAGTATAAAGAAAGACAGCCATGTGGATACTTGAGGAAAAAGCATTACTGTGGAAGAAATAGAATATAAAGGTTCTGAGGCAAAAACATGCCTGGCTTCTAAACAACAAGACCAGTGAAGAACAAGGGAACAAGAAGAGGCTAATAGGAATCAAGATTGGAGAAGGGTTCAGTAGTATAGATCCATTAAACTTCTGCTCTGAGTGAAAAAGGAAGCCATGAAAGGAATGACAATACCTGACTTGTACTTTTGCTTTTTGCGTGTGTGTTCACCCTCTGCTTTGCCACCAATACCCTTTCCCTAAATATAACTTACTTGTGTCTTAAAGGATCACTCTGTCTGCTGTCTTGAGAACAGACAGCAGGAAAACAAGGAGGAAGTGCTAGGAAATAAAAGACTCCTAAGAAATATCCAATAAAAAGCAAGGTGAGATAAGAAAGCCTTTCTAAGTGAGCAATGCAGAGAAATAGAGGAAAACAATAAAATGGGAAAGACTAGAGATCTCTTCAAGAATATTAGAGATACCATGGGAACATTTCATGAAAAGATGGGCACAATATAGGACAGAAATGGTAGGGACCTAACAGAAGCAGAAGATACTGAGAAGAGGTGACAAATATACACAGAAGAACTAGACAAAAAAGATCTTCACAACCCAGATAACCACAATGGTGTGATCACTCACCTAGAGCCAGACACCTTGGAGTGTGAAGACAAGTGGGCCTTGGGAAGCATCACGAGGAACAAAGCTAGTAGAGGTGACAGAATTCCACCTAGGCTATTTCAAATCCTAAAAGATGATGCCATTAAAGTGCTCTGCTCAATATGCCAGCAAATATGGAAAACTCAGCAGTGGTCACAGAACTGGAAAAGATCAGTTTTCATTCAACCCCAAAGAAAGGCAATGACAAAGAATGTTCAAACTACTGCACAATTGCACTCATTTCACATGCTAGCAAGGTCATGCTCAAAATTCTCTAAGACAGGCTTCAACAGTACATGAACTAAGAACTTTCAGATGTACAAGCTGGTTTTAGAAAAGGCAGAGGAACCAGAGATGAAATTGCCAACATCTGTTGGATCACTGAAACAGCAAGAGAATTCCAGAAAAACATCTACTTCTGCTTCACTAACTACACTAAAGCCTTTGACTGTGTGGATCACAACAAACTGTGGAAAATTCTGAAAGAGATGGGAATACCAATCCACCTAACCTGCCTCCTGAGAAACCTGTATGCAGGTCAAGAAGCAAAAGTTAGAACTGTATGTGGAACAATAGACTGGTTCAAAATTGGGAAAGGAATACATCAAGGCTATACACTGTCACCCTGCTCATTTAACTTTATGCAGAGTCATCATGCGAAATGCTGAGCTGGATGAAGTGCAAGCTGGAATCAAGATTGCCGGGAGAAATATCAATAACCTCAGATATGCAGATGACACCATCCTGATGGCAGAAAACAAACAGGAACTAAAGAGCCTCTTGATGAAGATGAAAGAGGAGAGGGAAAAGTTGGCTTAAAACTCAACATTCAAAAAACGAAGATCATGGCATCCAGTCCCATCACATCATGGGAAATAGATGGGGAAACAATGGAAACAGTGACAGACCTTATTTTCTTGGACTTCAATATCACTGCAGATGGTGGCTGCAACCATGAAATTAAAAGATGCTTGCTCCTTGGGAGAAAAGCTATGACCAACCTAGACAGCATATTAAAAAGCAGAGTCATCACTTTGCCAACAAAGTTCTGTCTAGTCAAAGCTATACTTTTCCCAGTAGTCATGTATGGATGTGACAGTTGGACCATAAAGAAAGCTGAGCACCAAAGAATTGATGCTTTTGAACTGCGATGTTGGAGAAAACTCTTCAGACTCCCTTGGACTGCAAGGAGATCAAACCAGTCAATCCTAAAGGAAATCAATTCTGAATAAATATTCAGATATCTAAGGACATCTAATAAATATTAGAAGGACAGATGCTGAAACTGAGGCTCCAATATTTTGGCCACCTGATGCAAAGAACTGACTCACTGGAAAAGATCCTGATGCTAGGAAAGACTGGGCAGGGGGGACGACAAAGTATGACATGGTTGGATGGCATCACTGACTCAATGGACGTAAGTTTGAGCAAGCTCTGCGAGATGGTGAGGGACAGTGAAGCCTGGCATGCTGCAGTCCATGGTGTCACAAAGAGCTGGAGTGATTGAGTAAACAACAACAACAAGAAATATCAGCCCCCTTATCTACCTCTATAGCTATAGTGGTCACAGCCTAACCCAGCTCAATGCTTTTTGATGCAAAATAAAGGATTGGTCTTGCCCTTTCTTAAAGTTTTAAATTGTAGATAACAACAAAAAAGGCAGAAGGCCATTTGAGGAAGCACCAGTCTCTAGGAGGAGTGGTCTAAAGTTAGGATCTTCAGCCAAGGGAGGAATCAAAGCAGTACGAATTTTCACTAGCCAAGATTATTCCTAAGATAAACACAGTATACGTCAATAAATTAATGCTCATGGAAATTGTCTTTTCACTTTTATCATTTCAATTTATAAACCAATTAAAAACACTGTTTAAAAAATTCTAATTATCTATTCCATAAAGTACTAGTATCTTCCACAAATAAACCATGAACTCTTCACCAGTTATCACATCAGAAATTTTAACTGCTTGCCATCTTCGTACTTGCTGTGGCTGAGTATGCAATGCAAAGAGCTAGCCTCTGCTGCCCCCTACTGGAACCACATTTTGCTACCTAACTCTCCCACAAATAAAATCTAAGATTCACTAGACACAGCCAGGCAAGTAAGGTTTAGTTGAAATATTGCTAGAATTTTACCACTACTCTGAAAAATCAAACAGTATATTTTACCTACAAATTCTAAACTGTTTATACATACACAGTTACATATATAAAAATTCCCATCTTCCACCCATAGACCCCTACTTCCCAAAAAGCATTTTAAAAATTAGGAGTATCTGATGTGTAAGGACTTTCATTCCCAAATCTTTTTATTTTCAACTGAGCATTTTTATAAGAAATAGAAGAGCTTTGTTTTGTGTGTACCAAAACCTACAAGCCCTAAAGACATTTTCTTTTAAGCAGTAGAATGTATCACAGGACAGAGCTTTGTAAAACTGGATTCATTTCCTTGCCTCTCTTGCCTCTAAATGAAATCATTTTGTTAAAAGGGGTGTGGACAGTTAAGAAAAATAGAAATTTCTCTAGATTGCTAAAAGATCAAAAGAATTTTAAATAGGTGAATAAATTAAAACAGAAAAAGCACTTAAGGCAGCAAGTATCCAAATCACCATTTATTTTTAGCTAAAATATAGAAAGGGAAAAAAGGAGTCCCCCAAACTGTAGCTACTTTGCCACAGTGAATTCATTTACCTGTTTTCATATATCATAGTTCACTTTCAAAAGCAAGCACTATATGGCAACCTAGCTTTAATTACAGCATATACACAGGATTTTAATTAGTTTTATATTTTAATTTAGCCTTTACTCAATTCAATTATCCAGTCTGATGGCCCATGAAACTTTCTAATTATCTCTAAGTCCATTAACAACAACTTTTAACTTTTCGCAGTTTGGTTATTTTTTTTTTATTAGACTGCCTAAGGGAAAATAAGCATTATATATGCTAAACTTTTCCACTAACTATATATCTAAAATAATCAACTGAAAATATTTTTAATTGGTTACAAAGGGTCAAACAGGCTTGTACTTTCAAAATTAAAGACCATACAGAAACTGCATTACAATAATTTTTCAAATTGATATTCTCTCTCCAAACACAATCATTGTGATGTTGTACCACCTCTTCATCTCCACTGCTGCTAAGTCATTTCAGTCGTGTCCAACTCTGTGCGACCCCATAGACATCAGCCCACCAGGCTCCCTGGGATTCTCCGGCAAGAACACTAGAGTGGATCTTCATCTCCACAGTTAAAAACAATTTAATGCCCACCATGGCATGTTCAACTATGTAAGACTTTTAACAACTCTCCAGGAACCATGCACGCTGAAATATTTCCCCTTATTGGATCTTTTTCTGATATACTGAGATAGCCAATAATCTTCATACAGGATGGATAATTTTTTTTTCATCCCACTAAAAACTTTATTGAGATATAATTTATGTACCTTAAAACTCACCTAAACTGTACAATTCTGTGGCTTTAATATAGTCACAAGTGTACAACTATCACCACAACTTATTTTAGAACATTTTCATTACCTTCCCCCTCAAACCTCATACCCAATCACTTTCCCTTTCCTCTCCAGGATGGATAATTTTAAAACACTGCTAAATGTAGTCTACAAAGTAATCAGTTTACTCTATTCACGCCCACACAATTGGCACATCTAAAAAGTCTGTCTGGCCTTGTCCAATACAGCAATGAGAGATGATATCCACCAACCTCACCTATCCAGAGGCCCACAGGGCCACAAAATGCAAATGTGTGCATGGGTACATGTACAAATTCATACACGCTACATACTCACTGAGGTGAATTAAACAGTAGTGAAATATTATTTCCATCAGCCACTACTAATGACTTCTCTAATTTTGAATCGTCTAGTACAATCCTATTGTTAAACAGTTTTATCTTTCACTATTATATTATTCTCTCCTTCCCTTCAGCCCACAGGGTAAATTTGAATCAACTGAAAAATGTCTATACATTAAAACAGCTCATGAAAATTATACAATAGCTAGGACCTGGAAGCAACATAGATGTCCTGCAGCAGATGAATGGATAGGGAAGCTGTGGTACATATACACAATGGAATATTACTCAGCTATAAAAATGAATGCATTTGAGTCAGTTCTAATGAGGTGGATGAAACTGGAGCCCATTATACAGAGTGAAGTAAGACAGAAAGAGAAACACCAATACAGTATATTAATGCATATATATGAAATGTATAAAGACGGTAACGACAACCCTATATGCAAGACAGTAAAAGAGACACAGATGTAAAGAACGGACTTTTGGACTGTGTGGGAGAAGGCGAGGGTGGGACGATATGAGAGAACAGCATTGAAACATATTTATTACCATATGTAAAACTGATGACCAGTGCAAATTTGATGCATGAAGCAGGGCACCCAAAGGTGGTGCTCTGGAACAACCCAGAGGGATGGGGTGGGAAAGAAGGTGGGAGTGGGGTTCAGGATGGTGGGTTACATGTACACCCATGGCTGATTTGTATCGATGTATGGCAAAAACCACCACAATACTGTAAAGTAATTAGCCTCCAATTAAATTAATTTAAAAAAAACAGTTCATGAAAATTAGAAAATAAATAGAAAGGAGGAACTCTACATCTTGTTAAGGTATAGAACAGGAAAAACTTCCACTTGAGCTGAAACAAAAACAAAACTCACCAAATACAAAGAAAAAAATGTTTCCCTTTAAAATTAGCCAAAAATGGCGAGTGCATGTATGCTCAGTCACTCAGTCATGTCTGACTCTGCAACCCTTTGGACTGCAGCCTGCCAGGCTCCTCTGCCCAAGGGGTTCTCCAGGCAAGAATACTGGAGTGGGATGCCAATAGTGGATACAAAGAAAATTTTAAGAGAACTAACTCCAGAGAGACTTCCTAGATAAGCAAAGGATAAAGGACACTTTCAAACTTGAGTTCATTGATTGAAATGGGTACAGTACAGGTAGAAGAGCAAGCCTGTTGGCAAATGATGGACTTTATTAGATGAAGATTTAAATCTTGGGTCTTAAGGATCCTGACATCCCTGGGAACTCATTAAACTGAAGTTAGTGTTTTAAAAATCAGAAATAACTGGTCCATTTAAACCAATAGTTGATGTCTCTTCCATCATTAAGCAATAATGTCTCACTGACATCCATATTATAAATATTCATGCAGTTCTGATGAAAGAAAATGCAAAACGAAAGAGATAGTTAATAATAACCAATTTGTGGTTAATCATAACTAATCACAACCTTATTGTGATTACTATTTAGGTTGTTTCCAAATTTTTAAAAAACAAAATGTAATCACATTTAAAGAATCTCATATTTGAATCTAAATGAGGTAAAAATGCCTGTCAGTAAGCTCACACCTCAAAATCCTACAAAACCCTGAAAGAAAGCTTTCATTAGTGACTCAGAAAGATTATAACCTCTCAGTAGACAAAAATGTCTACTTCTCTTTGTACATTTAAACCCAAGAGAGTTGTCATTTGCTCTCATGACCACAACAAAATTAGAGATAGAAGCAAATAATCAATCACATTCTACTGAAATTACATATTTTACTGTTCCCTCTACGTTTCAAGATGAAAAATGTCAGAATCGTGTCTGTTTTGCTCATTTTATTGCCTACTAGGTACAATGCCTGGCACCTAATAGGTATCTGTTAAATCCATATAGAATAAATGAATGAGTGAATCTAGATTACTCTCAGTTCTAATGTCTATTTTATGGTTTTATTATATGAACCTATGGTTCTTTGGTTCAACAATTTTAAACAAAATGTAATTTAAACATATACTAGTAATATTTGATAGAACTAGTAATATTTGATAATGATAAAAAGGTTCTATACCTGCTCTATTCAATATGGTACTAACCACATGTGGTTATAAGCAGTTTAAATGTAACTAGTGTGAATGAGAAACTGAATCTTTACTTTAATTTTATTAATTTAAATTTAAAAAGTCACAGATTGCAATACTGCACAACACACAGACCATTCGTTAAGTTTAGGAAACAATATTTAATTAGAGACTAGGGGCTCCATGTTTGGAGATGCGTAGGGGAAGAATCACATTTTAGAATATGGACATGTAGAATTCTTGAATTTTCTAGTAGTCCCACCTTCAAAAAAATTATCAAGAGTAGATGGTATTTGAATCTGAGTTAAAATACAGAGAGATACATGTAGTTAATAGAGAAAGAAATACCTTGTATCAAGTTGCCTCCCAAGAACTCATATCTGCCAATCAAGACTGAACTCAACTGTTTCTCCTCAGTGAAGTTTTCCTTTTCTACTTCCTCTGGAGCTCCACAAAACTTCTGTCAATACCTCTAATACTATATATGCCTCTACTATAGACTGTTTTAAGGTTTGTTTTAATGTAACAAACTTCTTTAATGGAATGCACACTATACCTTATTTTTGTGCAGAAGCTCACACCAGGCCTAATCCAGTACCTCACACATGGTTGGTCTTTCATGCATGGTTACTTAGTGAAAAAAGAATGAAATCTGGGGTCAAAAGAATCTGAGTTCTAGTTCTGTTTCTGCCATATATTTAGTGATCTTGGGTCTAACACTTAATTGGTTATTCCCAATTCTTATTACAAATGTCAGTAAGATGAACATCTTTATAGAAACTATTTTCTTTAGATGAATTTCTGGATATGAAATTACTGAGGTAAAAGGAAGAACTCTAAGTACTACCAAATAGTAAAGAGACCACCTGCAATGCAGAAGACCGCTTGCAATGCAGGACACTTGCCTGCAATGCAGGAGACCCAGGTTCGATCCCTCGGTTGGGAAGAACCCCTGGAGAAGGAAATGGGAACCCACTCCAGTACTCTTGCCTGCGAAATCCCATGGACAGAAGAGCCTGGTGGGGTACAATCTATGGGGTCGCAAGAGTTGGACATGACTTAGCAACTAAACCACCATACCACCAAATACTACCTGTAGCACACACACATCTCCCAACTTCACTGAAACCTCAACAGTAATGACGTAACATCTATCCTCTTGATTTATTCATATATCTCTCTATGCCTTTAATCCCCAAATAACTGACTTTGCTATATTCTTTTCCAGAGAGTTCCCCCACATTTGTGAGTCAACACAGGGTAATTTATTGGGTGAGGGGGTATGTGGGGGTGGTGAAAAGAGCATATTTGGGAGTGGTCCCCAGCAATGCCTATAATTCCCACACAAAAAAAGGAAAAGAGCAACCTATTATTCAAAACCACCTTCTTGCTTATTAGAACCTGTACCGGAGAAGGTAAGAGCACAGATCTAGACTACAGGAGTCAGACTGCCTGGGTTCAAATTCTGGCTCTACAGATTTTCAAACAAAATGTTTAACTGCTCAAAACACTCAAGTTTTGTCATCTGAAAATGAAGACCAAACAGTCCTATCAAAGAGATGATGCTCAGTGAGTAATTCTAATGAAAAGCTTAGTAAGGGAAGAAAGTTAAAACAAAACACTACAACAAATTTTCATGAATTCTTCTCGAGCCCTCATCATCAAGTCGCAGCCGAGAGACATGTAAGAGCTGTCTGCATGCTAGCAGCCTACATCACAAAACTGTCAGACCAGCACTCACCTGAATTCCTACCTTCCTTATTTGTATACCATTAAGAAAGCACGTTTTTTTACTTAGGTGAAACCAAAAGCAAAGACACAGGCCAGGACACCTACCTGGCAGTTCTACCCGCTCTGTGAATATATGTGTTGGCATCTTCTGGGCAATCAAACTGAAGAACCCAATTTACAGCCGGGAAATCTGTAGAGGAGGAACATCAAGTTGAAAAAGCAGTTCCAAATCTGCCCTGCTGTACTATTTTTATTTTATAATAATGCTTGCCAGGGCTTCCCATCACATCAAACTGATAGATATCATCTGTGAACACTATTAAAAACAAAATTAATTGCATGAACCAAGAGATAATAAACACTTCTCTTTTTTGATCAACTGAACTAAAATTAATGACAGTGTTTGATGTGAAGATTATTTTGTATCTGACAGAGGAGACAGATTGCTTTGTGTCACACAAAATAATGAAATACTCGGATAGTTAATAACCTAAAAGAACCACTTCTCCATGAGCTCCCAGTGAACTATGAAACTGATTTATAAATTTCAATGAAAATTTACATTTCCTGCTATTTCCATCTCCTAAAGATCTCTTTTTAAATCCCTCTACCCATTTCCTAGCAGTAATTATTTCATATGTATTTCTGGTTGCAAAAGTTTCCATTCATTTCCAGAGATCCTGGTCTCAACAATTTAAGAGAATTACCTTCAGTCATTTATGGATTCTGCTGTAAGGATTTCAGAACAATGTCTATCACAAACAAAAAAGCTGAGGGAGACAGGAGGAAAGGAAGGAGCAAGGGAGAGAGGGAGGGAGGAAAAAGTAAAAAAAGAAAGACTGACTTGTGATGATAATGGTACCTACGGGTACCTGAAAGCATAAAAACTATCAAACTATCACTAAAGCTATATAAGCTATTCAAAAGGAATGAATCTATTTAAATGGGCAAAACCCAATGGAAACAAGAGAAAAGATATTTAAAGCAACTCTCCTCTTGGGTCTTGAAGTACCAAGTACCTCAGAAGGCAAGGGCATGTTTCAGGGCTATAAATAGGAAGACAGGTGGAAAGCAACACTCAGACCCGCAGATCCCCTCTCCTGGTCCTACACACTGGGTCTCCTGCAGAAAAGCTCATCTTATTCTGGAGAAAGGCTTCAAACCAAGACACCAGAGAGAGTGGAAGAAAGAGGCACCAGAGCCCTTGAAAACAGGGGTACTGAGTGTAAGCCTGAGTGGGAGCCCTCTATGTCTACTTCCTTGCCAGGTTTCTACAGAGCCAGTAGCAAGCTTAATCCTCTACTCACGAAAGTGACATATTCTTATCTGGAGAGACTCAATGTTCAAAAAATACTGAATAGAGTTTGACGTCTTGAGTCCTCCACAAGATGATCGACTCCATCCAAAATCCCCCCACAATGAAGGCCATTAGTCAACAACCATCATCCACATACTAATCACTGCAAATAATCTTTTCTGATGTTTCACTGGTAAATATAATAAAACAGCCAACTAAGGACAATTGGAAAAAGTCTCAAAAAGTGAAAAGACAGAGGAGTAAAAATGAAACTCGGCAGAAACAGAAACAATGTGAAGAGAACTTTAACCTACTACTTTCAGAGAAATAAAACACTGCGTCCATCAGATAAGAATAAGAGGCTATAAAAAAGAAACACTCGGTACTTAACTAAAATTTTAATCAGAAAAGTTGAAATATAAAATCAAGAAATCTCCTAGAAATAACAAGAAAGAGACAATAAGATGGCAATAGAAGAAACAGGAAAACTAGAGAACTGATCAAAGAGGTCAAATATTCTTCCAGAAAGATTAAATAAGAGGGGGGAGGGGGAAAATACTATAAAAAAGATATGAGAAAGGAAACAATCAAAGAACACAAATTTCCCACTCGTAAGCAATAATTACATAGTGAAAATAAATACTGAAACTTTATTTAACCAAATCACCAAAGAGGAATTCAGAAGCATATTTCTTGCAAAGGAAAGACATGAGTCTCTATCATGTGCTGCTCAATAGAGAAACATTAGTCAAGTTTAAATTAAAATTTAATAAAATAATTCTTTCTTCATTGCACTGGACACATTTCAAGTGGACAACTGTCATGTTTAGCTAGTATCTACAGTATTAGTGCAAACATAGAACAATTCAATGATCATAGAAAATTCTATTGAACAGTGCTGGTCTAGATTGAAAAAACATACTGAATGTCTATACACCAAATGGGACCTCACACTAAGGTACATTATCAAATTTCAGGACTCTGTAGATAAAAAGAAAACCCTGAGGAAAGCCAGAATATGAAAAAGAGGCTACAAAAAACAAAATCAGAATGGCAAAGGCCTTGTCAACATAATACTGACTATAAGACAATGGAGCACTATCTGCAGTTTTAAGAGAAAATTATTTCAAACTAGATTTCAATTTTCAGTCAATTGTCATTTAAGAATTGTCATTTAAGAATAAGACATCATAACACATGTAATAATTCAAAAAATGTACCTCCCATACACTCTTACTTAGGAAGCTATTAAGGGACGAGTTTTCATTTAAAAAATAAAAGTATTATTAATAAATCCAAAAAAAAGGGAGAGAGATATCTGAAAAGGAAAATATCATGTGCATCAAGCTTATGGAGCAACCAATTCAGATTAGAGCTGGAGACAAAAGGCTGCAATGGGAAGGTCCCAAGGGAAAAAGAAACAGGCTATGTCTGAACTGTTAGGAAACTAAACAGGTGACATCTGCTGGAACATTTGAGAAAATAGAATGGAAAACACAAAACTAAACAAATTTTAACTCAATCAGTAATATAAGAAAACTACTTAGAAATATGAAGCTAAACACTAAGAGAAATAATTGCTTCTGGAGAGTGAGGAGTGGGTAAAGCAGGGACTACTACGTCTCATAACTCATTTTTACCCATATTATTCATTAAGAAATAGAACTGGGAAAAATTAAGAGTAAAATAAAGTTTAAAAAAGACACCGGTATACTCTAAAGATATTCCTGGCCATACCATGAGACACATGACACAAATACACTGGAAATTCACATGTCAACACGGAAACATTGAAAAGCAAGTCATAAACTGAGATGTACAATATTGCTTTATAAAGCTTCATGAAAATCTAAGATAATACTATATATTGCTCATGAATACAATCATATAAGCTTTGTATGGCAAAACCAATATAATGTTGTAAAGTAAAATAAATAATTAAAAAAGTAAAATTAAATTAAAAAAGAGTTTCTTGACATTTTTTGTGCCATAGTTAAAACCTACGAACCCCTTTTCAGAGTATTTTTAAGTGCATAAAGTAAAACATATAGGATTATACGAGAAAATAGTTATAACAAAATAAACATTCTATTGAATTGTTTATATAGCAATGTATATGCTTATTCACTGACATATTAAATAACATAACTTACTTATATATTGACCACCATAATATCAAAATTGTATTAAGTATCTACAGAAACTACAATATAAAATGAAAATACCTATGAGAAAGATTAGAGATCTCTTCAAGAGATATTAGAGATACCAAGGTAATATTTCATGCAAAGACAGGCACAATAAAGGACAGAAATGCTACGGACCTAACAGAAGTTGAAGAGATTTAAGAAGAGGTAGCAAGAATACACAGAACTGTACAAAAAAGGTCTTAGTGACCCAGATAACCATGATGGTGTGGTCACTCACCTAGAGCCAGACATCCTGGTGTGTAAAGTCAAGAGGCCTTAGGAAGCATTACTACAAACAAAGCTAGTGGAGGTGATGGAATTCAGGTCAAGAAATAACAGTTAGAACCAGACATGGAACAAGGAACTGTTTCAAAATTGGAAAAGGAATACATCAAGACTGTATATTGTCACTCTGCCTGTTTAACTTCTAGGCAGTGTACATCATGTAAAATGCCAGGCTGGATGAATCACAAGCTGGAATCAAGATTGCCAGGAGAAATGTCAATAACCTCAGATATGCAGATGACACCACCCTAATGGCAGAAAGCGAAGAGGCACTAAAGAGCCTCTTGATGAAGGTAAAAGATGAGAGTGAAAAACCTGGCTTAAAATTCAACATTCAAAAAACTCAGATCATGGCACCCAGTCCCATCATTTCATGGCAAATAGATGGAGAAACAATGGAAACAGTGACAGACTTTATTTTGGGGGGCTCCAAAATCACTGAAGATGGTGACTGCAACCATGAAATTAAAAGATGCTTGCTCCTTGAAAGAACAGCTATGACAAACCTAGACAGTGTATTAAAAAGCAGAGACGTCACTTTGCCAACAAAGGTCGATATAGTCAAAGCTATGGTTTTTGCAATAAACATGTAGATGTGAGAGCTGGACCATAAAGAAGGCTTAGCACCAAAGAATTGATGCTTTTAAACTGTGGTGCTGGAGAAGACTCTTGAGAGTCCCTAGGACTGCAAAGAGATCAAATCCTAAAGTGTTTGATTCAACCCTAGGATTGAATCCAGTCAATCCTAAAGGAAATCAACCCTGAATTCTCATTGGAAGGACTGATGCTGAAGCTGAAGCCCCAATATTTTGGCCACCTGACGTGAAGAGCTGCCTCACTGGAAAAGATCCTGAAGCTGGGAAAGATTGAGGGCAGGAGGAGAAGGGCGCAACAGAGGATGAGATGTTTGGATGGCATCATTGACTCAACGGACCTGATTTTGAAAAAACTCCAGGAGATAGTGAAGGACAGAGAAGCATGTTGTGCTGCAGTCTATGGATCACAAAGAGTCAGACACAACTGAGCAACTGAACAACAGCACGATTTCAATTGATGACAAGATTACAGGTACTAACACAACAATTCATGGCTTCCATCGATGACTGAAGAAAATATTAAATTCAGTTAAAGGTTAGTAAAAATATATATGTAATTTTTTCTCCATCTAAGTTCACAGACCTCCTGATTTCTATCACAGACAAAAGGTGAACAGTCTTCATTTAAAAACTGGGAAAGAGGACAAAAAGAATTCCAACTACATCTAATAAATCATTGGGTTCTTTAACAAACTGCAAGGAAAATATAACAAAATAGTTATATCTGTTCATTGTGATATATATAGAATACATATTACATGTGCAATATAATTAATTGCTTACATTGACCTAAACTATTTAAGGTTCAAAAATCAGGAGGGTCAGGTGGAATCAGAGTATAATACACATAGATATAAACATAACTAAAATGTTTCAAAACTACATATTCAAAACAGTAATGAGGGAGTAGGAGAGGATAGTCAGAATGAGCTACTGTGGCTGAGAAACAGCCTAGAGAACTTTAAAAATATGCATACTTGACTACTGCTGCCAGTAACATTCGAATGGACTAACACGATGACTGAATATACTTTAAACACTCCCGGAGGGACAGGAGACAGGCACTAAGGGAGATCAAGAAAAAGATAACCAAGCGAACTGGGTGCTGTGTATAATAAGGGTACTTTATGCTCAATTTCTTCATGTATGTTTAAAATCTGTCATAATAATTAATGCAATAAGACTGATAGAAGAATTCAAATTACCACTTATTTCTCTTCATCCTTTTTCTTACCTCCAGTTTTCCTCTGTATTTATTTAAATATCCCATCCCACTCCCACAAAGCCATCAGTTGTATAATATTATAGTGGCTTTTTGAAAGTTTAAACACATTAAATGTAGTGATCTTAACTTAAAAAGTAAAATGTTTGGAGAAAAGATGGATTTCATTGATTTTTCTTGTAGTAGTATTTGTCAAGTTTCCAATTTTCAGAGAAACAATTTTTTTCATATCTTTAAATTTTTAACTTTGCTTTGATTGTGTAAGCTCCTTAAGATTCTGTGATGCAATTACTATCATGAAACAATAAGAGCACAAAAAGTGAAACTACTACAAAAATTTTCACTGACATATCCTTAGTCATCTCAGTTGTCAATTTACTAATTTTTCTTTCATAAAATAAGAAAGCCCAATTATTTGAGTCAAACTATTTGAATTACCAAAATATACCCTTTATAAGCCCATGATCCCAGAAAATTTTCTCAAAAGTAGTTTTCTTACCCAGCCCCCTGGCTGCAATATCGGTAGCAAAGAGCACCGCAGCTCTCTTGCGAACAAATTCGTTATAGACTTCCATTCTTCTCATCTGCTGCTGTCGCCCGTGCAGGGCGAGGATGGAGACACCAGGGCGCAGTCGGCAGAACACTCGGTACAGATACTGAACCTAGGCGTTAACCGAAAAATGATTTGGTACTTCTGGGTAACACTTTACAAGATGAACAGAGAAATGCATTATGGAGCACACGTTGAATTAAAGTACAGAATAGAGAAAAGGAAATGTAGTCTGGAGCTGTGGTCTTCAAACATTTTTGCTCATATTATTTTTCCTAAAAGAATTTTGAAATAAATATGCTCTCCCAAAATCGTTAAGTTCAGTATCTGACATTTCTAAGTGGTTGCAAAGAATGTCATTTCTGGTAAATTTAAATATATTTTAAAGTAAAGAGTTACCTCTCATAAATGTAGCCAACAGATTCTAAATAGCACAGCAATTTGATATCCACCACCAGTTATTTCAAAATATATAAAAATAATAGGGGAGACTACACATGTGTGGGGCAGGGCCCATCAATTTTGCTGCAAACCTAAGATTGCTCTAGAACAGTTGTTAAAAAAGGACAATTTCTAACAAAATGTGAAGAACCTCTTCTTTAACAGAAAAATTTTACATCATTTCTTTTCCTCCTTGAACTCATATTTCTATTTCCTGACCTCACAGAATTTTATCTTGTTTTATGCAAAATGTATTGATCACTTTATCACAATTCATTACTTTCAACAACAAAACTATATATATATATATATGTTTTAATTTTAACTTTCTGTAGCCATAAAGCTGCATTAAAAGTTCTCAGACTCAGTTACTATTACAATTATTAGTATGCTGCTGCTGCTGCTAAATCGCTTCAGTCATGTCCAACTCTGTGTGACCCCATAGACGACAGCCCACCAGGCTCCGCCGTCCCTGGGATTCTCCAGGCAAGAACACTGGAGTGGGTTGCCATTTCCTTCTCCAATGCATGAAAGTGAAAAGTCAAAGTGAAGTCGCTCAGTCATATCCGACTCTTAGCGACCCCATGGACCGCAGCCCACCAGGCTCCTCCGTTCATGGGATTTTCTAGGCAAGAGTACTGGAGTGGGTTGCTATTGCCTAGAACTAACCAAAAAAAAGAGATGTTAGAATTTGATTTAAAAAATTAAATTCTATTATCTCTCTCAATATATGAGACTAGATGAAGCTGTTTCTTTAGTTTTATTTCTCTTTAGTTTACATACTTACAAATGAATACTAGTGATTGCTAAACTGAGGCAGAGTCCAGCATCATTTTATTCCATTCCTCTAATATATGTATTAAGAAAATCTTTTTTATGAAAATACAGAAAATGGACTAGAAAGAACCTTAACTTTTTTAGTTCCTATAAAATATGTCATGATGGTATATTACAAATAATTTCATCTATCAGCTGCTGCTGCTGCTAAGTCACTTCAGTCATGTCTGACTCTGTGCGACCACCCCATAGACGGCAGCCCACCAGGCTCCTCCGTTCACAGGATTCTCCAGACAAGAATACTGGAGTGGGTTGCCATTTCCTTCTCCACATCTATCAGCTAGTAACTGCATTAGGTCTTCCTTCAAATTTTGTTGAAAGAATGGGAAACCACCTAATTACAAAATTGACTTGCTACCCCAGCATTAAAGTTATTCATTTTCTCATATAATACTCTGGTGCTAGGAAGATTCTCTGATCCCGAGACAACGCACTATATCGACTAGGCATAGAGGGACTCCTCCTTTCCTTCTGTAAAGTTTTTTAGAAGGCTACTGTGAAAGCAGAGATGAGAAAGAACCCACACACCAGACCGCAGATACACTCTTAGGCAACCCTCTCAGAAAAGCACACATGGAAATGGAAGAACTACAGAAACGAAAGATCAACCAAGAGCCTAAGAAAAAGTTAAGCATGGTTTAAACTGCATGGTAGCAAGAGAGGTGGTGAGAGGTGGTAAAACTAACACCTGTCAACAGATTGAATGTGAGTTAAAGACAGGCAAGAATTTAAGATTTGATCATTTAATGAGATGGGGAAGAGTTGGAGGGAGCAGATCTCAGAAACAGGAAATCTTACATTGCTTACCCAAATGGAAATATCTAGAAGTCAAATGGATATACAAGTCAGGGGCTCAGGAAGAAGTCAAGGCTTAAGATGTGGATTTGGCAATTGTCAGAATACAGACAGCATTTAAAGTCACAGAACTGAAGAGATATAGAAAGAACATGGACCAAAAAAGGGCAGAGTATACTTTTTCCACTGTGAAGAGGAAAAGCAGAGTATTACAGAGTAAAAACTTTAAACATTAACCTTTAAAATTATTTTCTTGTATGTAAATATGAAAAACATCCATTCTTTAAGAAAATTTAAAATTCTAAAAATCTGAAAGAAGTCCTAAAAAATCTGAAGTCATTCTTTACATGGAAAAATTATGAAGTTCTGTGCTTTCCTCAAAATAGAGATAGAACACTATTTATCTTCCCCATAAATTGAAGGAAAACTCACTGCATGTTCATCATGCTAAGCTACTGCAAAAGCTATAAATCTAGAATCAATCTACTATATACCAACAACTACATGTTATCAGGAAATCTGAAATACAGTAAAAGAAAACTAAAGGAGAAGGAAATGGCAACCCACTCCAGTATTCTTGTCTGGAGAATCCCAGGGACGGGGGAGCCTGGTGGGCTGCCGTCTATGGGGTGGTCGCACAGAGTCAGACACGACTGAAGTGACTTAGCAGATAATCTATAGTCATGTTTGGCTGGGGTTATTTAATGAAAATCACATGCACAGTGAAGGATCTTCCCAATGCACAAAACAATGACATCAATAATGAATAAAGAACTTTTTTCTATCAAAAAAAAAAAGAAAGAAAGAAAACTAAAATACAAAAACGAACCATAGTTTCCTCTCTTAAAGAGAAAAGACCAAATTTTCTTATACATCACTGAATCCTTTGCTTATAAGCACACGACTAGTGTTCAAGAAATGTTGATAAACAAGGCAGATATAATCAAAACACTACCAAAGGACAGAGGAAGGTGTAATTTATTGCCAAAAGAGGGTTGGGGAGTGTCAGAAAAGGACTTTCAGGCATAAAACTTGAGCTTAAGCTTAGCCTTAAAAGATAGTAATCATTCCTCCAGATGGAGGAACACAGGGAGATAAGCAGATCAGCATAAACAAAGACAAAGAAGCAGGGAAATAAATTCACCCAGGGTAAGGCAGACGTCAGGTCATGAAGACCTCCAGTTAGCCTAGCCATTCAACTGTTGTTCTACCAATATTTATTGAGGACTACCATATTCTAAGTATTGTGCTAGATGCTAACAACACTGAAGTAAAAACAGTTTCTGCCTTTCCTTATTGAGCTTGAAGTCTCATCCAT